>NW_009603063.1:0-62320 GCF_000690535.1 Cariama cristata | reverse complement strand
CGAGGTTAAGAGGAGCAGGTGGAAGTGGTTTGGGGTTGAAGGGGAGGCTGGTTGCAGCAGTTCACTGAAGTGGAGGTGTCCTTGGCCCTTTGTCCTTGACTGGAGGGGAGCTGCGCCCAGCTTTGCTGTCAGAGCCTGCCTGGGCTTACGTAAGCGGGAACTGAAAAAGCACGGTTTTGCTCATGGGTTGTGTTTGCAATAGAAGACAGTAAGAAGCTATAAAAGTGGAAACGTGCTGCGTTTTCCACAATCACTTGTCAGTAGGTTCAGAATCATGATATATGTTGTTCATCCAAAATTGCTAGGCAGTTGTTAGAGGGGGATATTAAAATCTCCTATCTACCTGGTCTCTTATCCAAAAGGATATGAATGATAAATGAGTGAATTTTCTGTAGCCATGCTGTAGTTAATCTTAATGGAGATTTCATTCTAAACATCTTTACATAATGCCCATACTGGGAATGTTAAACTCGGGGTTCTGGTTTGTCAGGAAAGAAATCACAGCATGTTTTATTAACAGCATAAGTAGTCAGCACATTCTCCTATTCAGGCATCTGGAAATATCTAGCTCATCCCATACATATGGCACTTCTGTTATCATTACATCTTTGAATTGTATAGTCACTCTCCCCACAGAAACACACTAAAAATGGATATATCTCTAGCCTGACGCTTAACTTATACAAGAATGTACTTATGGGGATACTTTTCTCACAAGGGATATTAGGGCAAAGATTGATTTGATGAAAAGCCCACCTCAGCTAGATGGCTGAAAGGCCTTAATCACTGAACCAGCTTCATTAGGGATTTGGTGAATGCTCTTCTTGCACTACTTTGTCTCCCACATTGCTGTTTGCTTTGGAGACAGTATATATCTCTTTTTGTAAAGGGAAACTTGAACTGTTGTTTTGAATCTTTCTCAGGTGTGAATTGCCCTTTGTTTTTTCCTCTGATCATGGAGCGCTGCAGGAGCTCACCTGAGGAAGGCAGGAAACTTATTTCACTGTACACAAAAAAGTTATAAATGGTATTTTCATCAAGTGAAAAAAACCGAGTTGACTAATGTTAGAAAGAAGGACTTAAGAGACTCTTATCTGGAAAAAACAAATAGCTTTTTTATTCATTCACTGGCATTTAATTGAAGATCAGCAGTTGTTCAGAGACTGTTTCTGATAAAAGAGGAAAATGGAGTGTGTAACTATAACCAAATGCAAGTCATTGCCAGTTATTGGCTAACAGTAAGTAAAGATAACGATCAACTGATTTTTACCTATGTATTTTTTGTATTTCCTTGGAGTACATCTTGGCATAGGCCTATAAGCAGTACCCTGAAATAAGTTTTAAAGAGAGTGAGAAATTTGATTTGAAAGAACACCCAAACTTTCCCCAGTAGAGGTCTTTGTATACCTATTTTCACATTAGATGATCCCTGCTGCACACTTTGCTTAAAAAGCTGTCCTCATGCTATGGTGTTCATGTTGAAAGGCAGAGGGTGATCCTGGTCACCTTCTGATCTTGGAAGAGCAGTCCTGACGCTGCTGTAACTGAATGCTAGCCCAATTTGATCCCTAGATTTGCTAGTGCTTGGGCATTTTAATAAACCTTTTTGTTTTTTTATTCTACCTATGCTGGGTTCTACACCACGTACAGGATCTATGTTAATATTTGTGGACTGTACAATTGTTAGAGCTCTGTTCAGCTCCAGCATTCAAGCACCGAAGGTCCGTTCATTCATATTCTGGCGCCTTAAGCCCTATTGAGCTTTGCACTTACAAGAAGCACGAGAATTTGGAAGATAATGTAGGTAGTCAGCTAGTCCCTTGCATTCTAAAAGTGAGGGAGCATATTAAGTTCTTAATTTCTTTTCTGTAGTGTGATGGATCACACTGAAATTGATCTGTCTGAAATATGGCCACTTACTTGTAGTTTTCAGCCAGACCAGTGAACTGATCTGGTTAAAATGCAGAGGTGCAAAAGTGCTCAAACCAGCACAGTGGGAAATGACCAGGGTAAAAGTGGGTGGAGAATGGGACTGTCCCTTCTGAAAGCAGCATCTCATATTGGCTTAAGATTTTCAGAAACTGCATTTTCAAAGGTGACTTGCTAGTTATACATCCATTTAAAATGTTGGACAATGTGTAGGAAGCTGTATTTTTAGATAGCTCTTCTAAGAGCCGTTTGGAAAAATTTGTTGTGTAGAAACACCTACTATTCAAATCTCACAATTCAGCACATGGATACTGTATGAAGAAGAGACATCTGTCAGATCTCTGACTACTGAACATACAATGCAGCGTAATATGAAACACACAAACCTCAAGTACAGGAAAACTGATTTTTATTTGCTGTCTACTAATTTCAGCAGTATAGTAGTGAGACCGTAAATCTTAGCAGAGATACTACACCAGCTGTAAACCTTCCACCTTCAGTCAGGGCAATCACATGTTACACAGTCTTTCATGCAGTGCCATGGGGTGCTGACACATCCAGAAGGTCTGTAGCCCTTTTGAGACAGAACAGGTGTTTTTTTCCCAGCGTTTATTTTACACGTGTATAGCAGGAATAGCAGTGATGCAAGGTGCAAGTAAGAGAATGATTCCACACCAAAGTTTCCTTACGCACTCTCGTCTCTTTCTCTGTAAAGAAGTCCTTGAGGCTTTCCTGCATGTCACTTTTTTCTATCCTGCACCCCACTGACTCTTCAAGAACTTTCTCAGCCAACAGTGACTGAAAGCAAAACCCCTTTCTTTTCTGATTCTCTGGTATATAAACAATAAGCTCTTGCTCTCTTGAGGCCTGGGGAGAAACATAACAGAGAGAGCAGCACAAAACAATGAGAAACTTAGGCTTATTAAGACCCTAAAGCAGTGAGGGTGTTTCTTGAATCTCATCCCGATCAGTTTTGCTACAAATCTCACACTCACCACTGATGTTTCTTTTTACAAAGCCTAGCCTTTCTTAAAACCCTTGAATGATTGTGGGGTGTCTACTCTGTTCATTCTCTATTTTCACTGGTAAAAATTTTTCCTAACAAATCCCTCTTGCTGCAGTTTAACCCCACAACCTGTTTACCTATATGCCAGATAAAAAGAAAACAAATTCCTCCTTTTCCTTGGAGGATCTTTCTAGACATATAAAGACTGTCATCATGTCTTCCATCAATCTTTTCAGTGTAAAATTAAGACAGAACTCAAATAAATCCCACAATTCCTTCGATGTTTCCTCAAAAGTTATGTTTTTATTGCTGTGGTCTGAATTCTTCCCAGGTGGCCCCCATATTTTTTGAAATGTAGTACCCAAGTTGGACATACTGCTCCAACTAGAAGAGTAGAAGATCATTTCACAAGTTCACAAGTTTATAAATCCAAGTACTTGCCTTTTTTTTGGGGGGGGCGAGACTGACAGTTTTTACTCATGCTTGGTTTGTGATGCAGTAGGTAGTCTAGATCTTTTCCTGCAGAGCTATTGGTGGGATTTTGTTCCTCATCCTGTAATTTTTCAGTTATTTATTCTTGCCTAAATATAAAACCTAGGATTTGTATCTGTTGAATTGCATAATTTTTTTAGACCATTTTTTGTCAGGACTTTTTAAACTCTAATACTGTCCTCCTGTTTACCTGTAGCTCTCCCAGTTTCATGTCATCTGCAAAGCTAGCAAACATGTTTTTCAGATATCTAGATCACCATGAATAATTTAGTGGTATAGTAAGTGGTTTAAGTAGCATTGGGGGAAGAGGTGACAGGAATTTCTTTTAATTAATTGTATAATATTTACAAGATTAAATGTATACTATTTACAGGAAGAAAAAGCCCCCTTTTCTCTCTTGTATCCCTTTTGCTCTTTAAATGCAAAAAATACTATTTCATTTTAGAGCATAAATGTTGGATTTTTTTTATGATTAAAGTTCTTAGAGTAGTATTAACATATTTTGCAAACTACAGCAAATACCACAGTAACCTACACTTTGGTCAAAGTTGCTCATCACCATTATAATTTTGGGACAGATTTAATTTAAAATTTAATTAACTGTTTCAGCAAAGAAAGTGGAAATATGCCAATGTAATTTACTCCTATCACAAGTTGGGAGGCATTGTCAAAGAACAAGCAAGTTATTATACAGAAAGGACTAGATGAGCTTGATGACTGGTGTTACTGGAATGAGATGAAATTCAGATCTATAAATGAAAAGTCATGCACTTAGGGGCAATTCTAATGTAGTACGGGAACACACAGCTGGAGAGTAAGAGGATCACAGAACCACAGAATGATGGCAGGTTGCCACTTGTACATTTTAATGCTCCGCTTTAACATTGAACAAAGACAGTTAATTTTTACAGATTTCTGAGGAGAAGCTGGTAATCTGTTTTCCTTCTGATTTTATTAATCATCAGGATTGTCTGTAGATGAAGGGCTCCTAGACAGCCAGGAAAAGACTCAGAAGTTTCTCGCTGCTCTGTCCTGTCAAAAATCATTCACTCATGTAGAATTTCTTTACATATGACACCGAGCACTTCTTCAACTCTACCTTTACATGGGCCACGAGTGTTTTGCCAAATGATTAAAAGACAAAGTCCACTTCAAGCTTTCAGATGTACCATAGTAATGGGAAGGTGGATACCACTGGTGATAAAATTACTCATAAAATGTACTCATGGCTGTAGGGAGGAAGCTAGACAGCAGTCAGAAGTTACCTATTACCAGAATTATTATTCTTCCATGTTTATATTTTAGGTAAATTTTGACTGTGTTTGAACAATAGTTTTTAAATGTAAGTTATGTTGGATTGGTTTTTGATTGATATTTCCTGTTTGATTTGATAACTTTCCATTCCTATCTCTACTAATTTTATGTTACATTTACTATAGCTATTTTATTTTTGATATAATTACTGTAGCTAATTATTTTAATGTATTTTAAGGATCGTTACTAGTTTGTCTACTGTGGTCTCCTCTTTAGAAATATATATATTTCTCTTTTAGACTGCAAAGATCATACTGCATTTTCTGCCTATTCTGTCTCTAAAATACTTGTTCTTTTCACCTTATAGCCTAGTAAGACTGTACACCCAGGCATCTAAGGCAATGGGATACAATGTCCCACTGGCTATTTTCCTTTTGTCTTTACTTTTCACTGTCTTTCCTAACACCATGCATGTAGATTGTACAGCACTGGTGGAAATCAAATTGAGATCTTGGGTAATTTCAGACCTGTACGATAAGAAACAAATAATAAGACATTTTAACTTAATATACCATTAACAGCAGAATGAAGCTTCTTTTCCATGTTGTGTGAATTAGCCCAGCTTTTCAGCTGCTTGGTTTACTCTAACTTTCATAAGCAGCTGTATAAACACATATGTACATATCCACACATATAAATAATCAAAATACTTTTGAGTTAGAAGTTCCTTTACTCCTCTGTGGATCTGTGCTGCCTCATAATCACCTTATTTTGGGACTAGAGAGCAGCCCCAAGTAAACCACAGTCCTAATTAGAGCCAGCCAGAAGTTTTTATCCAAAGTTTTGTAACAAAAAAAAAATGGTTACATGGAATTGTTTGCAAAATTTCTATTGATTTCATTGAATATTTTGTGAAAGTAGAAAACTCTATAAAACTCTATTAAAAAAAAGGGCTTTTAACATTTTTTTTAAAAAAAAATTGTGTAATGTTTAAATGATTCAACACCATATCAATACTTCTGATGTGGTTAAATTATATTTCTTATTCAATATATTTTTTTCTTAGTTGCGGAAAATTTCAAAACCACTATTTTGATCCAGACAAACTTCATACTCTCACTACAATTACCAAAGAACCAAATTATCAATATTTGTCCCTTTCTTCATTGTCCTTTTTTCAAAGCCATGATGGCGTTTCTTCAGCTGCTGTACTCTTTCCTTCTGCAGCCTTTCTCACTTTAGAGTGACTCTCTGCTTTTTATTACTTTCCACAGCTGCTTTAGTCCTCTTCACAGCTGAAGGACAGGTCATGGCAGAGGGACAGAAGGAAATGACTGCCTGGAGGTCTGAATCTATAGATAGAGCCATGTGTTGCTTGAAAATTTGGAAGAGATTTGGGTACGTGTGAGGGAGGGTACGAAGGAGGGAAGGGCAGAAGGTTGATGGTGGGGAAAGAGAGAGGCTAAAAAAGTTTTATTAGTGCAGCGGGAGAACAAGTATGAAAATCAGTAAGCATAGAAAATAGAGAAAGCAGGAGAGTGAAAAGAAGTAGGATGGCTTTAGGTGGAGTGGTGTCCAAAGGTGATGTCTTATTGATTTGCCACATGGGAGGGGCTTGCAGTGCTCCTGATCATCTCGTCTTGCTCCCTGCTACAGCGGGTGATTTCCGTACAGGAATTCGGCACTGCAGTGAACAGTCAAAACTGCCATCCGTCCCTCTCATTGCTGGCTTTCCTGGGTTTACAAAGAATACACATCCATCAAATATATTGTACAAATTTATTTTAGAAAACCGATACAAGCTATGGTTTAAAATAATCCAGACCGCCGATAATCCAGTCTCAGCAACTGCTTTGGTTGTACCCTGCCTGTGCAACCTCCATTTTTCTATTTCTCTTACTTTGCTATCCCTCCTACTTACTTTCTGTGTCACTTTCACAGTTTTAACAGCTATGGTCTCATCAGCAGTAGCTGCTATGTATTCAAAAGAATTTTTGAGAATCCTGAGACCTGCCTGGTTATATAAAATCGTGTATTTTAGTGCCAGAGTCTCAGTTTAAGCAAGTGTTCGAGCATGCAAAAATTCTTCACCACGTCTGACCAGGATGTACGGATGTGTATCAGCACCACCTCGTGGCAATCAGCGTTATAGCACTTCGTAGGCTCGCACAGGAAATGCCAGGTTTGACTTCAATGACCAGGATCCTTCATTTTTTTTTGCAGGAAGTTAGGTGTGGGCTGTAAAAGGAGAATTTTAAAAAAAAAAAAGTGGAAAAAAAAAAAAAAAGAAAAAGGAAAAGGCATGATGGAATTTTAGCTGCAGTCTTCCTTGGTGCCATTCCAAACCCACAAAAGTGCAAGATTCATCAGTGGTAATGAATTTTTAATTGTTTCCTGCAGTCTTAAAACAAGATTATGCCTTTTTTTTTTTTTTTTCTGTAATTAACAATAAAATCTAACAGGATTCTGCTGCAGGACCACTTTCATTTCCCTAATTAACCCTTCTGCTGCCACTAGTCAGTGCAGCTCCCAGCAGCAGTTTGCTACAGACCGTCCATGACAGAATGCACCAGGTGCGTTTGCCCGCAATGGAAGAGCATGCTCACAGGGAGACCTGCAGGAGTTGGGATGTGTGTGGATGTCTGTGTAGGTGTAAATGGCTATGTGCATATGGTTGAAAAGGAGGAGAAAGAATCGTGTTGCAGTTTATTTAGAAGGCTTCAAAAATACGAATTTGTTGCAGCTGTGCTGGGATATGTGTATTTAGCGAGACAGTAAAATAGGATCATGCTGATTGTATTCTAATTATTGCATTGTTTTAATTTGATAATTGTTTCTTGGGTATATTGTCTTACTTGGAGGTTGTTACTTTTTTATTGCATTTGCTATATTTTTAATGTGCTTACTCAGGAGAAGGACTCCTGAGAATAATTCCTGAGGGCTACAGCAGAGATCCCGTTTATGATTTCAGATCAAAGTATTTGCATTGGGAATATTTTCCACTTGTTCTTTTTAACTGAACTGTCTGGAGACGTTAAGAGGAGATGGTTCTGCTCTTGTTCATGGGAACTGTGAAAAATATAAACAACTGATATGGTATAAGACATAAAAGATCTAAGTGCAGTATGTAATGATTAAAGATCATTTTTTGTTTAATTCAGCTATTTTTCCAGTGCACAGTGTGTTGCCAGGTAGGAGATCTGAACACAGGTGCTTATGCCTGAATCTTGTTTCCTGAACTGGCAGCTCTGCAAAGGCAGGATATTTGTAGTCATAGAGAAGGAGCATCTCACATTGCTTTCAACTGATCCCTCTGGCGTTACATGGCAGTAGTGGATTCTAGGAGTCCTTTCTGGTCCTTACAGCTGGAGAGAGTGTTGGTACAAGGTGCAACTTTCAGGATAATAAGGAGGTGAATTGTCTGGAGTCTCACTCCTCAACATCGAACGAGAATCATTTCAGAACTGTTGATTCCTCACACTGAATGTAGTGGAAAATATCTCCTACTTTATTGACTGGAGTGGATAACATTACCCTTGATAAAGGCAAGAAGATGTTATAGTATTGTATGTGATACTTTTTTTATATGGTCTATAGAATTGGCAATCTATTGTCACAAGCACTAAGTGAATTCTAAACTAAATGTTTTAAGAATTAATTCCTTCAAGACAACACTAAGAGGCCAGTTGCAAAGGAAAATGGTTTGTCTTGAAATAAAAACAAACGAAAAAAACAGTTTCACAGCTGCCTCCTCTTGGATGATGTTTACTGAATTTAACAAGATGACCCACAGAAAATTCTATGAAGGTATATTCCTTTACATTGATTGTAGCTATTTGTGTTGCTCTAATTTTTTTTCTGTTTTTTATATTTTTAGCACTTTTTTATGAGAGAGGCTAAACAGTAATTAAGAGGTGCAGGATGAAAAGATGGCACAATCAGTGCTGGTACCACCAGGACCTGACAGCTTCCGCTATTTCACAAGAGAATCGCTTGCAGCTATTGAGCAGCGTATCAATGAAGAAAAAGCTAAAAAATCCAAACAAGAACGCAAAGATGATGATGATGAAGATGGCCCAAAGCCAAATAGTGACTTGGAGGCAGGAAAGACACTGCCATTTATTTACGGTGACATACCTCCAGGAATGGTGTCCGAGCCCTTGGAAGACCTGGACCCATATTATATCAATAAAAAAGTGAGTGTATTTTGTATTTCTATCAGACTTTAAGAAGATTAAAATACAAGGAACCCTCTCACAGACATAGTATTTCCATTATTTTGGACCTGGTCTTTATGTTTAATACATTCCCCCAGCAGCTGATTTCATTGGCAGAAATCTCAGTTGTAAGAACAGAAGTTAGTAATGAAAGTTTGTGGGACCTGGTCTGTCGGTAGAGATGCATTTAGGCTTATTTTAATGTATCTGGCACTTTACTGAAACTTGTAACTTTCAGTGTTTTACACGCAGAAGAACTGAAGAAGTAGCACAGGAGTTATCTTTAGAATTATTATTTTATGAATTGCTGTATTATAGATGTGAAAGGAGCAAATCTTCACTATGAAACATATCTCAAAGGTAGCTAGACACCTTCTCAGTAGCTTTCTTCACTGTCACGTGGAAAGCCTAGGTTGCATTCTCTTGTTGCTGGGAAGGATAGAGAAGTATGTAAAGGTAATTTCTCAGGATGTGCCAAAGATCGTCCTTGTCCATTTAGTACTCTGTAGAGGCATCATATATCCATCTTAGTCTGGGTGAAAAATTTTTCATATCCAGATTTATGTTGTTCTATGATTGTTATCAAAAAGGAGGTGTTTAAAAGAGGGACATAAATAAAGAGGAGGTAGGAATTCCTCTTGGAGTGTCGACAGAATGTTATGTAATTTTAAAAATAGTTTATAGATATGTTCATTTTTAAAAAAATAAAACCACACATTTCCTTTTTTGTTTAAAGTAGCAACAACAACTGTCGTGGCCAAGCACAAAAGTGCTGAACTTTAGATTTTTGACCATATGGCCTTGGGTTTCCTCCAGAATTCCAGTCCCTCAGATTTTGGCATCGTATGTATTGCACCATCATTATTGAACCAGTAAAGAAGAAATTACCAATGTTGTTTTTAGTTTTTCTGTCTTCATAGTTTTTTTTCTTGTGCTTTCTTTTCTTTCCTGTGGAAATTAGCTAGTGAATGAAAACAAGTGAATTAAAAAAAAAACAAAACAAAAAGCAAAACAAAACACAAAAACCATGAAAGAAAAAAAACTACTTAAAAGAAAAAGGAAGAAAACACCCAAGAATTGTTAGGAGTCAAACTTGAACTAAGTAAAAAACCACAAATTAAGATATTCCCTGCAGGAATTAGGGGTATGCCTCGTCACTAACTTGTTGAAACATTAACAATATAGGCAGACAGAACAGCTTAAAAAAAATCAGCTGTACCTTAAATGTTCATTGCAGAATTTCTAAAACTCAATTTATGCTATGGAGAATCGTGAGTTAAATTTGAAGACAAGATTTTCAATTAAGTATCGTGTTCTAGTCCCTTTACTCAAGTGATTTACCCTGTTGAAGTCTGGAAGTAAAGCAAATGGAATTTGGGTCCAAGTGTTGATCCCTTTCCTTCCTTCTTTCCCAGTTCTGCCGTAGTAAGAGTCTAAATTCGGTGCTGGAAATCTTAAAGTTAGCACACATATTATCGTGCTTTGGAAAACAGACAAGTAATTCTGCAATGAAGCATGGACGTGAAGTAAAATCGTGCTGAACTGCTTGTTCCTGGTTGAGAAATGCATAGTGGTTGTCTCGGTCTTTTCCAACAGCATAGTGGTTTCTACTAGGAGATGTAAGACTCCAAACTACATGTGCGTGACAATCATAATTTCTGCTATTATTTTTCTTGGCGTTCTTTGCATATCTTTGAACACCCTTGTTTAGTTCAGGCTCCGTTTTAAATTTTTTGTATGTCTTGATGAGTCAGCATCCCACAGCTTCATCAGAGTTTTTGTTAGAGTAAAGGGAACAGAAAACATGAAAAACTCTGATTTGAGAGCATATTTTCCTGAACTCCAGGAAGAATAGTAATAGAGTTGAAACACAATGGTAGCAGAGTGCATTACAGACCAATCCTTTCTGCTCTACAGTAAAGGACCAAAGCATGGTGCGAGAAGCAATGGATATCTGGGAATGCAAATACATTCAGTTTGGAAGTGCTGAAAGTTATGATTTCAGATGGGAGGGCATTGTGTTCTCAGGATTTTGGCTGCTGTATTTGGCACAACTGCTCAGAAAGTAAAGCATAATCTTTACAAATGCTACCCTCTGATTCCAGCTGAGGCAGGTCATGGCTACTGGCTGTGCTCCAGGTTTGCATGGCTTATGTTCCCTTTGGGCTTTTTAGGGCTGCCACAATGCTGGCTAGATCCATTTACCTTCAATAAGCATGAACTTTCACCCACGTGTAGAAAGAAGAGATGATAGATTTAGATAGGAATTTCCCCAAATGCATGGAAATCTAAATAATTTAAGAACTTACTGCATGTTAAATAAAGGCTTTATTCTTCTTAATTTCCCAGGTTTTATTAAAACTATTACATTTATAAATGCTTTTTTTTTTAATGTTAGTAGTACACATGAATTATTGCTGAAACTGTGGACAGACAGTAAAAATATATGGATGACTGAGTTCTGTATTAGGTTAAAGTAAAGCATGACATAAGAAAAATAAAATCACAGGTATGAAACTCTCACAGAAAATAGTTGAAAGAAGCAGCGATATATTATTCTTTTCCTAGGGTACAGCAAAAAGTACGTTAGTGTTACGTGAAAAATTGGTTATTGACCACTCTCAATTTCCTTATTTTCATGAAGATCACTCTTGAAATGTAGATCACTTTGTAGTACTATTGTCTTAGTACTTTGATTTGATAATTAGTGCTGGTTATTTGATTCAGGGAATGTTGAAGTTTTAATGGCTCTCTTTTTTTTTTAAAGTTACATACCTCAGTGTATATATTATAAGGTACAAAAAGTATACTAATTCTTCAAATATTATCTACATTTGTACCTTATATACCTGTCTGTTTTCTAGCTAGCAATATCAGGATTACTTACGATTTCTAAATAAACTTACTCAAATGTTTTCATGCAATTATATTTATAGTCATTTGGCTATGTGTAAACTGGATAAGGGGATTGTGATTCTGGAGGAGGTATAAATGGAAGAAGAGTTTGACCAAATGTGATTAATGATGAAATAAAAATGATTCTGGGTTTGAACTTGTAACTTGTTTGTAACTTGGTGTCTTTTAAATGCTATTTTTCATTCTGTGTTTCTTTTTCCAGACCTTTATAGTATTGAATAAAGGGAAGGCAATATTCCGATTCAGTGCCACCTCTGCCCTGTACATGTTAACTCCTTTCAATCCTCTTAGAAAAATAGCTATTAAGATTTTGGTACATTCATATCCTTTTCAAGTGGTTAGTCTAAAACTGTAGTGAATGAAATGTTCCTTAGTGGTTAAATCATTCTCTGGCACATGTCCCATGATCAGTATGATCTATAGTGTTTTGTCCCTCTTCTCTCTACAATTTCTGTCTTCTGTACTTTTACTTATTCGCTTTTTACATTTGTGTTCATTGCAGGATCTTAATATGGTAATATCAGAAGCCAGACTACCAGTCATCGTCCTTTGCAGTTTCTTCCTGTGTCTTTTTTCTTCCTCCACCTATTTTTTCCCTTCCCTTCCCTTCCGTCATTTTTCCTGTAATCATTACAACTTTTTTCATCTTTTCCTCTCCTCCACATTTTTCATAAACTGCAGATACATTACTCAAAATGCTTTCAGTTCTTCCCTGACACTTTGTGTTAAAAATCAAATCTTTGATCCCAGGTTTGTGCTTGCATGAATACTTAGTGAAAATATGGTTTCATTATTCCTTTTCATTTTCTGATTCAGATTACAATTGCAGAAGGATATGTTGATAAAACAGCTTAGGCTTCTTGTTTTATTGTACATTCTCAGTCCTATATGTATCGTGCCAGTCTATTTTATTTCTTGATCATTATTTCATTATGCACTCATGATCCTGTAGACGTTTTAATTTCAGTCTTCAAGTAAGTCATGGGATTTCCACATTGCAGGTAGAGATTTGCAAAGCTAAATGATCATAATGACTTACCTATTATTTTGTCTTTTTCAGTGTTTTGATAACTGACTATAGTAGGCTTCCCACTGGACTGATCCCAAATGCTGATATGAGCAATGAGGGCATTGACTTCAGCAAGTCAGCTTGCTTACAGAACAAATACAAATGTTTGCACGCTTACAAGAGTCTAACAGTGAAAGTAGTTTTGTTTACATATAGGGATCGTAAGATCATATAGAATAAATATTGAAAGGACCTTTTTCAATCTTGGTATAATGGAAGTCTGATAATTACAATGGTTTTTATGTGTTGGATGTTGTTACCAATGGCTAGCCTCCAAATGACTTGAGTCAATCATGACTCTACACAGCCTGTTTTGTCTTTGGTTACTACAGGTGTCACTACAAATAATTTGTCAATTATATGTCAGTCCTTAGCATGTTACAGAGCATTAGTCAATTACACGGAATAATGGAAGATCATGGGACAGAGATAGTGGTGAAAAGCTAGAGTCACCAAAGTCAGAATGTTAAAAAACATTGTTAAAATTGTGGGAAGATACATTCTAGTTATTTCTGCACTGATGGAAGAATAGTGAGGATTTGCAACTCTGAGAGGACATTTAATCAAAAAGGATTTTGAAAGCCTGTGTAAAATACAGGCTTGTGAAACACTTTTATAACACATTATTTTTTATGTTTTTTAAAATACCTTTCTTTCTCTACTGCTTTGTTCATATATGAACTACATAGTAAGAAACTAGATTCTGAGTAAAGGATTTAAAATATATTTACTGAGCAGAAAACCCGAAGAATTGTTAAATGTTATCCACAGTTGTGTGATGGTTCAGAAGGCAGAGGTACTTACTGTTGCTTGAATTTTTTTTTTTTCATTAATGTAGACATGCAAAGAAGATTTTATGAGGGGAACCTCACAGTGCTTCCCACCCCAGTATACTCGAATTTCTATTTAGGAGCACTGTATGAACCTGCATTGTAGTTACAGAAGCTAAAGCTCCTCTCAAAATCGAGCTCTTTCTAATTTTAGGTGATGGTGCCATCGGGTGGACAGTTCGTGCATCATCTGTGTGGTTTTCATGTTAGTGTTTGTATTTTCATTTCTAAGAATGTCATCAGTCCTGACAGTGAAAGGTTGTAGATCCAGAGCAGTTCTGTTAAGATCAATGAAATTATTTATGACTTGGACCTGTTCTGGAATTCTTTTTAGATTTCTTTTTTGAAAATATCATGTGCCTTCTCCTCCACCAACATATATATTACAAAAGCCATATATAAAGCAGGCAGTAATAAAATACCTTTCTCCCTAAAATTTCCCTATGGTCTCTCCTGCTATGTGATAACTAGCTTTCAATATATGTATTATAATGATAAGCAAAAACGTTAATGCATGCCAAACTTTATGGTGAAACATAACAGAAGAAAAGTGAAGAAAATGTATTTTTCACTGTTTTGTATGCATGAAGTAGATCAGATTTGTCTAAATCAGCCCAAACAAATGCTTTTTATGTTATTCTACTAAATTAGAAGCTACTACTTCAAACTTTCACATTTTTATTCGAAAGAAAAAAACAACTAAGGTCTTCTTAAGATTAAGGGTTAGGGTTTTTTTTTATATCTTTCAGATTTTTCTAATTTTTAGTATGTGATTGTTCTCTTTTAGCTGCACAGCAGTGACTGTGGAAACTTTAACATCTTCAGGGCTTTCCTGTGAGTGTTAACAGAGCAGTGGAAGGATAAATAGCTCCTGATAGTGGAAATCTGCCAAAGTGTCTTGTTATTTGCTACTCTTTTTATGAGATTTTCTGGCTTGCATTCCTTAACTCCTAACCTACATTATTCAGCATGCTTATCATGTGCACTATTTTGACCAACTGTGTATTTATGACCATGAGTAACCCTCCCGACTGGACAAAGAATGTAGAGTAAGTTAAATGGACTTTCTTTGAATAATATTCAGCAATTGGAAATAAACTGCTGCTAATTATTTTATATTAGGATGGCATCCACTGGCCTCAGCTAACTTGTTGGCATATCCTTTCAACAGCTATTCTGATGCTATTTCTTCTGTGTAATATTAAATACATATATTTTACAGGACTTGCCTCATTTCAAGTTGTTCAATGTCCATCCTCTGTTTGCAGTACTAGATGAGGAATGTAAGAAGAGAAGCTTGTTTTATGACCATGAAAAAAGTGGATTATAAATATTTTCCACTGCATTCTATGTAATGTCTGTGCAGGAATGTGGGGAAATACACTCTTCCCTCACTATTGCAATAATGGTTACAGATAAAGGGATCATCTAATGCATGGCTGCCTTCACTATAGTGCAGCTTTCCCTTACCAAAGACAATCTAACAATGGAAAGCTTGTATGAAAAATAAGGTATTAAAAAGGAGTTTAAGTAGTTGGCTAATCTTCCCGTAGGAAGAGAAAAAGTCCAATATGATGTCAACTGCTTGGTGCCAATATACAGTTGGTGCATATTTTGTGATAGTTCCAAGGCTGTAGACCACAGTGTGAAACACTGCTCTTCATGGTGCTTCATTTTTGCAATAGCATTTTATGCTTCTGCTGCTTCTTCATTCCTAGCTGCTTTGGATGATACATACCTGTTTAATCTTCAGTAATCAAAAGTGAAATCATAGGGCTATTAAAGTCAGTGGAAGCATTCTCATTTAGAGTTCAATATGAACATACATGTATTCAGGTTGTCCAGCATATAGTAAATATTTATGAATAAAGATAGCTGGCTTGGATGTTTCTTCCTGTTATTATACTGTGCCATTTACAGCAGAAGTCCTTCTCATCTGTTGAGTAAAGTTGTGCCGGAAAGAATTTTTTTAGTAATTGAACTGAAAAAATTCACACTGGAAAATTGTTTTCAGGTTGGCTCAAGTCTGAAAACCAGTTCAAGTCTTTTAAGCAGTTTAATTTCAATTCTTTTCCATTGAAGATATAAATGAAACTAAATTTCAATATTGGAGTTAGAAAATTGAAAACTGAAATGACTTAGAATGCCAGAATTGAATATTTTTACTTTTTACATTTCAATCACATTTTTTAGTCAAAATGCGTAGCTGGATTTTATTGGCATTTGTAAATATTTTTGGTTGTTCTTGCACAGGATTTTGCATCTGAAAACACTCGTTCATTACAGTACTATGCCTGTCTTGCTGAAGGTGAAGTACTGGATACACCTATTCTGTAACAAAGTCAACGAGGACAGATGAGGGTTGGCACATTGTCAGCTCACACTAAGCAACATTTCAGCATAAAAAAAACATTGAAGAAAGAAATTTTTAGTCTGGAAGCAAATTCTGAAATCCTAACGTAATCCAGCTGTGTGTTTTGTTATAACATGGATTCAGATTGGACATAAATGTGCACCAATGAAGTAACCAGGAATTTTTCAGCTGTTTCATTGGTATAAATTATAGAATTTGAACTTAAGCTGTGGGTTGTCGCTTAGCCTTTTAATCATAGTTTGATTCCTCCTTCATTATGGTATAAATTCTACAGATGTTTAAAGTTGGTTGTAACTTTCATTAAATTCTTATGTCACTTAAATAGAAGAAAATGAGAATAAAGCAACAAGAGAGCATAATGTGCAAAGGTAACGTGTGTTTCTATAAACTGTGTCTTGCGTATTTTCCTCAGATACACATTCACTGGAATTTATACCTTTGAATCACTTATTAAAATTCTTGCAAGGGGTTTCTGTTTAGAAGATTTTACATTTCTTCGAGACCCATGGAATTGGCTAGATTTCACTGTCATTACATTTGCGTAAGTCTTCTACTTTTTTTTTTTATTAAAAAATCTTTCTGATAGCGTGAAATTAATGACTAAAAATTGCCTCATATTTTGTCAGCCAGAACATTTGGAGCCTGGACTTCCTGCAGTTTCAATATGTTTCTTCTACCTCTTTTACACATTTTAGTATTTCTAACTAAGCATGTGCTGCAGAGGCCAGCATGGTGTGCCAACCCATTAGGATTGTGAATGCCATCAGCCTGAACTGTTCATATCCTGTCTCTTTTCTGCATACCGGAATTAAAGGAATCCTTTTGACTTCCTGCTATAAGCTGACCAAATTAGGTTTCAAACATCAAGTTAATGTGTTTTATTTTGATAAAATTTCTTTTAATTTTATGATCAGAAGCATATTTATAACACAGGCAAAATACGGTGAAAGGTGAAGAGGTCTTGATCAAAGACCCAAGCAGATAGGATAAAATCTGCCTCAATTCTGAGTAACTGTGATTTAATCCTACAGGTATGTAACAGAATTTGTAAACCTAGGCAATGTTTCAGCTCTTCGAACTTTCAGAGTATTGAGAGCTTTGAAAACTATTTCTGTAATCCCAGGTAAGAAGTAGTTGGTGTAAGGTGTTAGGCCCCTCATATCTCCAACTGTTATTTGTGTGCTGTCATTGTGTTTGTGTGTGAACTCCCCTATTACAGATATGTGACAGAGTTTGTGGACCTGGGCAATGTCTCAGCGTTGAGAACATTCAGAGTTCTCCGAGCTTTGAAAACAATATCAGTCATTCCAGGTGAGAGCTAGGTTAAACACTGAGGCTGACTTTTATTCTACAAAGGCTGTACTCACATTTTTAAAGCATAAGCCTTGTTTGCTACACACTGTTGACAAAATGAAAAAGCAGGAATCAAGACATGTAATTTTATTTAAATTGATTCTTGCTTTTCTTATATTAGTTGTATTTTCTTTTCAAAAAAATCAGCCTTTGAGTTTAACAAATTCTTGCATGAGATATTTGCAGTAAACAGCCTATGTGATTTGCATCTTATGACATCAAGCTTTCCTTTACATGTTTTAAATATAAGTTAATTTTAAGCTTTCATACTGATGCAAATTTTATCATTTATTGCAGGCACTTGATAGAGCAACCAAATTCAATTTTAAGTCATGTATAAAAAAATTAAACTCTAAAGGATAGCATGGGCCATGCATGGGGTATTGTTTTAAAGATGTCCTTCTTCTCCAAACCATCACCCCATTATATTGTAAGAAGATTATTATATCATTCAAATATGCACTTATAATGGGTTTACTAATGCAGAATACATTTTTAAAAGTTCATATAAGAAAGGTTTGGGCAAGAAGCATCAACAAAAGCAAACGATGCTTTTCTATGTAGGGTTGAGATATAGCATGAGTAATAAAATCACTTGTTTTGGCATAAACAATGTGTTTGGTATTATCTACTTTTTATTTCTGTACACTATGAAATAAGCATAAACTTACAGCTTTTCATTCATCTTCACAAGTAATAAGGCTTTTAATGAAAATTATTGTATCACAAATATTAGACCCATTTAGTTGTCATTTTGCATGAAATCTTTTTCTTGTCAGGAAAAATCACATGATTTTTTGTGTGTTTGGTATCTGTTTAACATCATAATAAAAATCTTTTCTCTTTGCAGGCTTGAAGACTATCGTGGGAGCCCTAATTCAGTCTGTGAAGAAGCTCTCGGACGTTATGATCCTGACTGTGTTTTGTCTGAGTGTATTTGCACTAATAGGGCTGCAGCTGTTCATGGGCAACTTGAGGAATAAATGCCTGCAGTGGCCTCCAGACAATTCTACTTTTGAAACAACTGTTATTTCCTACTTTAATGACTCTGTAGGTGAAAATGGTACATTTATTAATACAACAATGACAACATTTAACTGGGATGAGTACATCGAAGACAGAAGTAAGAGTTAATTATATCATCTGCTGCATTGATTTTCTGAAATTTTTTTAAACAGATACAAAAGCATTGGTATCTTTCTGTTGCCTTTAAAATGCTATAATCTGGCCAAGAGACATAAAAGCGCTCATTTTGTGTAGTAAATAAAATAACAATCATAATGTAGTTTAACATACTCATAATATTGTACGGGGTACCAAAATATGTTTTTACCTTTTATTAAATAGGACTTTTAGAGTAAATCCATATTGTAGCAGAAAGCAGAAATTTCCATGCGAGCTTCAAGACCCCTGAAATAGTTTAACATTCCTAATATGGGATCTGAAATCGTATAGCCACATTAGTGCAAGGTAATGCCCAATATCATAAATCCACATTTGAACGTCAGTTAGCTCATGAATCCTGCCATAGCATATAAATGCAGCTGCATTATTTCTTCTGGAACTTGGTAAGAGTCTTTGCACTGCTCTCTTTTGCACAGCACAGACGTGCCTTTATGACAGTACTGGTGATTTATCCCCTGTTTCTTATTCTAGCAAAATAAGAATTAGAGTGCATATTATGTATCTTTTAATTTGTTTCTTACCTGTGGAAAATCAAGAAATTAGCATTTTGGTCTCCTTTGTACCTCATAATAGAGTATTTTCACTGTTACAGGTAGTTAATGTCACTACTGTGTTAACAAAAATTGTTTTAAAATTCAGATAGACCAACTCTGAACATATCTATAGTAGATTGCTATTCTTTCTTTCATCATGGTAAATAGCTTCAGTTTCTCATATTTATTTATTCTGTCCCTCCTATTTATTTTAGTGTATTTAGGGTTCTAACTTTGTAATTAGGCATAATCTCAGTTTTTTTATAAAGTCTGTATAAATGTTGTAACTGATGCCTGTATCACTGAAAGTTACGAAACCTCAGTTTAACAGCTAAATGCCTTATAATCTTTTAATATACTTTTCTTAGCATGCTTGTAGTATCATTGAAATGTCATCTTGGAGGAGATTTTGGATGATAACATATTCTTAAAAACATCTGAAGAACAGATTCCATTCTATTACCCTTTATCTGCTTCTGGTACAGCATCACACAAAAAGAAAGTTTTTTCTAAATATCTTACCTAAATTTTTCTGATTTCAGATTGAATATATTGCTACTTCTCCTGTGGGCTTAGAAATAAGATAACCATAAACTACTTTATATTTATGATATTTTGAAACTGTTATCTTCTTTATTTCTGGTCTTTTCTAAACCAAGCAATCCTATTTTCTGCTTTGCATTTTCTATACCTGTTTCACATTTTTTTGCTTTTTTAGACTCTTTCCAATTAGTCTGGGATTTTGGTTTTTCTTTTTTGTTTGTTTTTTTTTCTTTTGTTATGTTTTTTGTTTGTTTTTTATTATTCATGAGATGCTCAAATCTGGTACTTACTTCTCTAATAAAGGTACAAATTAGAAGTAAATAGCTCATGTGCCATATATGCAACATTCCTATTAACACATCTCAAAATTACATCATTTTTATATCAGCACCATATTGTTGATTCACAGTCAACTTGCAGTTCGTGACAGTCACTGTATCTTTTTGTGGAGCAGTGGCTGTGGCCAGATCCTGTCTATTATGCATTTGCGTATTTGATTTTGCCTTGTCAACTGTAGCATTTTCTACTCATCTCTGTTGAAATAAATCCAATTGCTTTTGGACCAGCTTGTCAGTTTGTAAAGGTCATTCTAAATTTCAATCATCTTCTATCCTAGCTTGATGTCTTCAGAATACCTGATGCATTTTTTCTATTGTTTCATGTCTTGATTTGGTAATGAAACTTGTTATGAAAACCGTGCATAGCACAGATCCCTGGAGGGTCTTCAGAAAGATGCCGTTATGAATTGACATTGGGCCACTGGCAACTGCTCTCTGAGAATCTTTTTTCAAGTATTATGTGATGATTCCAGCCAGAACATACCTCTTTTACCTGCTTATGAAAGTGTCATGTAGGATTTGTACCCATGACTGTTGTCTTGTTATTAAGTTGGCGGGAGATAGGAATAGTTTTATATATGGCATATTTTTTATAAACTCACATTGACTATTTTTATTACTTTATCATTATCATCTTTGTATTGAAAAAAATATTATTTAAATGTTTTCCAAAATACTGGGCTGGGAGTTGAGCTGACTGGATGGTTTAACTGGATCCTCCGCTTACCAGAGGAGGAGCTGTGCCACATAAGAACGTGAGTTAGGCCCACAGACAATTTTGAAAATCCAGGTTGGAGCCTATCTGCATCTTTAAACTTTTAAAGCTTTTTAGGTAGGGGTTAGATCTCTCATAGGGCATGACTATGTGAGCACTGGAATGTCTGAAAATCCACTGTTTTCTTATCTGATATCTGAGAATAGATTGCAGATTCATAAGTTATGCACATAATCTTTCTCTTTAAAATAAGCAGGTTTTATGCTGTCTCTGTTGTTATACTGGTGGTGACAGAGTAGAAGCAGTCAATAGGAACTGGTTGCAATTCCCTACTTGTCTCTTTAGCATTAGCCCTCAGTTAGTTCATGCCAGCTAAGCTAGTCCGTGCCAGCTGGCAGTGAATCTCAAGGAACCATCTGCTTCCTGGGAACAGCCAGAACATACCTAATTTTGGCAGCTTTAGCTTAATATGCCACCTGACCCAAAAATCTCCACTAGAGATTCCCATTTTACCGTTAAGAATCCCAAACTAAGAATTGATGACAAATTGGTTTTCCCTTTCTGCCTCAAAGAAGAACAAAGAAAAGAAAAGAATATGCTGGGGGGGTTTAAGACTTCCATCTCTTTAAATTATATTTTACCTCATTCTAATAGTTAGCCTATTAACAAAATACATACAGATACTTCAAGTACATTCCTCTGCTATAGAATTTTGTGTAGTAATTTTTTGTAATGTAAAATAAAACCTTGGTTTCTCCCTCAGCTGCTCTAGTCAAGATCCAGTTAATGATTTCTTGTGCATGTTGTGTTATGTTTTCATGCTGGAAAAATTTCAGTACTTTTCCAAGTAATATTTGGATAAAATAGTACGTAATTAATAATTATAAATGAAAAGCACTAAATGGTATATATCAAAATGCATGAACAAAGGCAGGGAATCGCCCGCATCCTGTGTCTCATTTTCCTGGTATTTGTTCACTCATTTGCTGAAGTACACAATTTGGTATTCCACCCATTGTATCTTATTCATTTGGGTAGGCTACTGAGAATTACCTGTACAGCTGCCTTTCTATTTCCTAAAGAAAGGCCAACTTCAAGACTCTGTATAAAGTCATTTTCTTGTCAAAACAGTATTTTCCATGCTTTTTTCATTCCTAATCATTATATATTGCAGTTAAACTGTGTTACCTGTGCTTATTTCTTTAAAGTGTAAAAGTCTCTATCATTGCTCAATTTCCATTATGTATAAATGATGTCTTTCTCATCACCTTTTTTTTTTTTTTTTTTTTTTTTTAAAAAAAACAGATCATTTCTACTTCTTGGAAGGACAAAATGATGCTCTGCTGTGTGGCAATAGCTCAGATGCAGGGTAAGAAAATGGTTATCATTTTTCATTATGCATCAAGAAAAAATAATTAGCTACTTAGAATAGCTCAGGTGGTCAACTTTAGTATCAACTGTACCACAGAGTTGTAGATTACCGATGTTTTGCAACTGAAGCTATACCTAAATATAACCATCTATGTGTTTGAGTTTACACAGGCACTTTCGTCAGCATCTTAAGCTAATTTTGTAAAGGTAACCAAGTGAATGCTATGTGCATAAATGTTGCTGCCAGCTTGCTGACAACTGTTTATCATCAGCTATCATCAGCCATTCTTCTCTTGTCCTGGTGGAGATGTGTTGATATGACAAATTGTGCGGAAGGGTAGATTACTATTATATTATTGAAGCATTGAAATGTCATTAGGAAATGGAATTAAAAATTGAAAACCAATAAGATACATATTTTTATCTTAGGTATGTAGAATAAAATTTTACTTGTTCATAATTTCATTAGCAACTGATACTCCTGAACGATTTTGTCATTTACTATAGCATATTGTAATTTAGAGTAGTTGTTAAAAATAGCATTTCCTCTTCTTTTGTAGTCAATGTCCAGAAGGATATATATGTGTGAAAGCTGGTAGAAACCCCAACTATGGCTACACAAGTTTTGATACATTCAGTTGGGCATTCTTGTCACTGTTTCGATTGATGACTCAGGACTTTTGGGAGAATCTTTACCAGCTGGTGAGGACTTATTAAAATAAACAGCACCGTCACCAATACCATTACTACATAGTACTTGCGTAGTAATTTTCATTCACATGTCCCTAAGGCCTTTGGGACAGAAATCATCTTTTATTTCATGTATGTAAGCTGTCTAAAACAATAGGGCCCTTGTTCATGATTTAGGTTCCCATGTACTACTCAAATACATACTAAGAAATAGCTGCTATTTTGTGAAGGTGGTTAAGCATTGTTGTTTCTTTTCACAAATGAGTAAATGAACTTAAGTTGTTAAAGCTTCTTACCCAAACATGCTGTAAATAGCTGCTATTCAAATTGATTTGCAGTCTGGTACAAATAAGTTGCCTTTGAAAAGGTTGCGTCTTGTCCCTGAACTACATATATCCTTAACCTGAAGAACAGTGATGTTGTGCAGCGTGACATTCTGTATACTGCGCTGTCTTTGTGGCATTGTAGTTTGGGACTGATCAGACAAGAAGGTAAGATGCTGGTTAGTGGCCCCACTACTGTTAGATTTAAAGGCTATGATATAGACATATAGTGCGGGCAGCAACTGTTACTACAGATTCTTATTGGTAGAAGTTTTGAAGTATTCAAGCTAGAGTGTCTTATTTACCTTGACCATAGTAGACACAAAACTTAAATTTTTGCACATGTAGCCAGGAAATAATACTATTTGTATATGGGAAAAGTAACTAAATAATCTTGTGCTAAGACAAAGCAATCTTATAATGTATAACACAGATGCTACCATATTATGCAACAATATTTAAAAGTCTGCTAAAAATGTGTATTATCTCTTTTTCTCCAGACATTGCGTGCTGCTGGGAAAACATACATGATATTTTTTGTTTTGGTCATTTTCCTGGGTTCTTTCTACCTGATTAACTTGATCCTGGCTGTGGTTGCCATGGCCTATGAAGAACAGAATCAAGCAACCATGGAAGAAGCAGAACAGAAAGAAGCAGAATTTCAGCAAATGCTGGAACAATTGAAAAAGCAACAGGAAGAAGCTCAGGTATCCCTGTAAAGTAAAATTCTTTCTTCCATTCATGTTTGTGATTAGATGCTTTGTGTCTACATAGGAGAATACTTTTACTCCCTTACACTTAACAATATATTACCTTCAGTCTTATAAATTCCTTCATTTTGCAAACAATTTTTAATGTTTTCCATTGCACTGTGGCTTCTGGTTTAAGTGAACCCGTTAATTTGTGACAAAAATGATAACCAATAAGCTAAAATACTGGATTTTCAAATTGGAGATGGAAATTAATTTTTTTACTGAGCGCTTGAACAAGTTGCCCAGAGTGCTTGTGGGATCACCATCGTTGGAGATGATAATCAAAAGCCGTCTGGACATGGTCTTGGGAAACCTGCTTTAGGTGGCCCTGTCTGTGCTGGGGAGTTGGACGCAATGACTTCCAGAGGTTCCTTCCCAACCTCAACCATTCTGTGATTCTGTGAAATGAAGATGGAGATATGGGGGAAAAAAAACCCACCAGGAATTCTGCTTATTTAAGTAACAGAAGCAAAACTATTGTAGGTGCTGTGGGAGAAATATTTTGCTTCAGCAACATTTGGCTTTTTCTACTCCTTTCCCAGCTCTCACAGCAGAAAGCCGTAGTGTTCCAGTTTTAAAGAAAACTGGAAAAAGTGGAGAAACTGGAGAAAACGCTTCTGTGTACAGACGTCATGATTACATACTGCTTTGAAATTCCTTTTCATTTTTTGAAGACTCTGAAATCTTTAATAGGATAATTGATAATATCTGCTTGGCACGTGGCCACATAGAGCAGAAGTTGAACTGTCTTCCATGTAAGCATATGGCTAAAGTCAGCAATAGGGATTTTTTGTTAGTTGGTATCTGGTTTGTTTTTTTTTACCACAACTTGTAAAATGTTAATCAAATGCCTCATAAATGTTTGAAACTTCAGACAGCAACAATAGCCTGCAGTTTAACTCAAATACCTGATTATGATTTGCAAAACTGAGATAAACAATGTTATACCAGATCTTTAATAGACTAGAGAGTATTCAAAATCCAGCAAAATGGTGTAAGAAAGTGTTGCTTCCTGTTAACAGGGATTTTTCCTGTTGTTTGAGCCTTGATTCCTTACTTTTACACAGTATTTCAGGTGAAAAATTCATTGCAACATATTACTTTAATCTAAAACAGATGCTTGTTAACTTGGTTCTCTGACAGCACAGTTTTCCCTTGGGCTGCTCTAACTCCTGGTTTATGGAGCAGTGGCAAATTATGGTTCCTGTGGTATTTCACAAATTATACTTCTTATGATATGCTGGGTTCAGTGAAGTGGGATCATTGCTTTTATTTCAAAATTATTTTTTTTTTTAAGAATGGGAATAAATTTAAAATAGTGAGTGGTGTGTGTTTGTATAAATGTTGTAAATTGCATATGTGCTTGTACATATAGGCAGCAGCAGCAGCTGCAGCAGCTGACTCAAGAGATTATAGCGGAGTAGGTGGAATAGGTGCATTCTCCGAAAGTTCTTCTGAGGCATCAAAACTGAGCTCAAAGAGTGCTAAAGAGAGGAGGAATAGAAGAAAGAAAAAAAAGCAAAAAGAGCAATCTGAAGGCGAGGAGAAGGATGGGGAAGAATTTCACAAATCTGAATCAGAGGACAGCATCAAAAGGAAAGGTTTCCGATTTTCCATTGAGGGGAATAGACTGACATATGAAAAGAGATTCTCTTCCCCACACCAGGTACCATAGTATTATTACATCTTAAACACTTTTGTTGTCTACTCATCATATAAACAAAACGCTGTAAAGTACTTTAGTCAATTCTTGCAAAAGATACCACAGATTCTTTAATATCTTAAATCAAAGTATGACCAAGTTAATACTTGCAGCCAAAGATGAAACTGTAAGACTTTGAGAGATTTTGTTTTTATTCTGAATTTATGTGTGAAAAATCAAAGTAATATGTATTAATTAAAATGAGTTGTATTTCAAGTTTCTTAATGAAAATGGACCTATCTCCCCATCAAGATGGATGTATTCAGCATGTTTAGTGGCTTCAAAATTTGCTGCACGCATACAAAGGAATTTCATGTTTTAAATAAGAAAAGTACTAAAACTTGGGATGCAAAAAACCCAGAAGGAATCGCATAAATGTTCATGTGAAATTTGACAAATTAATTGATGTGAGATCATTAATTGTGTTATCTTAAAGAAGGTGGAAATATGTGCGGCAATGTGTCCTTGCATGTGTTCTCTTACATGAAACACCAGTGACTCAGAGTACCATCTGCATCTCCTATCCAGACATTTATTTCATTTGATAGTTTTGTTATGTTATCCCTTCTACAGTTTTCAGAGCTCCTCTTCATTTGCCCACCTCCGACTCTCCCCTCAGTACTTCAAGTCCAGATCTCACATCCATTCTGTCCTTTTTCTGCCCCTTTGTGTGCCTCAATATGCTTCTTCCTTTTATCCCCCCTTCTCAATTCTCCCTAGTCTTTATGACTTGCTTTCTCCCTCTTTTTAGTCACTATTACTGCACTCATTCCTTCCTTTTCAATCCTCTTTTACTGTCTCTGGAAAGCCTGTTTCATTCCTAAATAGATCATAAGCGTTCATATTCTCTTCATCTATCACTTTCTCCAGCTCCCATTCTCAAAGAAGCTCAGACCTCTTCATCCAATATTTTAAGAACTGTCCTCCTTAGATCAGACTGTGGTGGGAATATAATGTTTCTAGCTTCCTATTTCTGTCAAGTTAACTCCTCCTTCCACTTACTTCCTAACGTACTTCCTTTTTAATAGTACTGCATCCTTTTTGCCCCCCCTTGGTCTGATGCCATTTTATGTTGTTAACTGTCTAACTAATCTCTGTAAGACTTCATTTCTGAATTTAGTTAGTTCATGATTCATTCTATTCCTTATACAAATTTTCACACCTATATCCATTGACTTCAACTTCATGTTGAAGACTCATCTGATCCTTTAGGTGCATATTCTTGCTTGTGTCTTCATTCAAACTGCAGCCCTGTTCAACTGCAGCTCAATTCATCCATCTTGTAAGAAATTAAGCATTCCTCATACAACTTGCTTCTCTTACCTTGTCATCTCCAAGTTCATTTACAGCTGTTTACTATGACAGTCTAGCAATCCCCTCCCCTCTGGTTTTCCAACCCTAGTTCCTTTTCACTCTGAGTTCTAACCACTAAACAGAAATTTCACTCACCAGTTTTTAATGACCTTTTCCTAGTTAAAACTCAGGTTTATATCTCATCTTTGACATTTTCCTTGACATTTCACTTGCCTTCAGTGTAACTGACCATTATGTTCTTCTTGAAAACTTATGCTTCCTAACATTCATGATTTCATCTCTCAATTCTCCTGGTTTAGTTGTGCTGTAGAAGATCCTTTTATGCCTTCAACAGTTTTCTAAGGGATTTCCACAAGGGCTTTTGTAGTTCCCTTCTCTCGCTCTCTTTTTCTTTTTTCTTTATTTCTTTTTTTTTTTTTTTTAAAAAAAAAACTCTACTGTGGACACACAGCTGTGAATCGTTTTTAACTTGGACCTATTTCCGTGTCCCAATTACTGCTGTATTCATCAAGAATGTTGTTGCAAAGAACACTAACCTATCTCATTGCTTTTACCTAATCTGCTAGTAAACATACCTACCTAAAGATATTTTTTTAATACCATAAAACATACTGTGCCTAAAGTTCCTCCCAACCCACCTTGTCTACTTACAGTAAACAAGTCAAATCCCAGCTTTGACTGACCCATCCATAACCTCCTGTTAAATTTTCAAACTAGTTTCTTTGAGCTCTTTCTGGTATGCTACCCCTCATGCTTGGAAGAAGCTGCCATGAGTTTCCACAGAACACTTCATTGCTTTCCTCAAATCCCTCTTTAAAACTCTCTTTTACCATGCTGCCTACAGAAAGCTTGACAGGGAAGTGACTTCAGGTGAGCTAAGACCACTGTTTATCATACCCATCAATTATGCCTCCTTGTATTCCCTCTCTTTTTGTATCCATCTGTTGTGTTACACTTAGATGATAAGTTCTTTGCAGAGTGCCTTTTTGTTCTGCATTTTGCAGTACCTAAAACAATGGGGCACAGGTCCATAAAGATAAGTTACAGAAGAGAAACAAAGACACTGCTTTCTCATGTATCATCTCTGCTGTTCATAGAGGTCTTGGGTGAAATTAATTGCTAATTCTAATCATTCAACTCAGGAGAATCACTGATATGAATTAAAGTTAAGAACTTATATAATTATTTGCAAGGTTAGAGCATTATTTTGACTCTGATCCTGAAAAGATCCTCCCATAGCAGGACATTTACTCACATGAGTAAACTGATGAAGATTAGTGAGACTGTTCATACAAAATTACAGGCATATCCTTTGCATATTCAGGATAGCTAAGACTTCAAAAAAGAAATAAAAACTTTATTGTGGCCTACTTGACTAGTATCTGAAAAAATACGTATGTTTTTTCAACTAGGCAATATTTGGGAGCTACCTCTGTGTGCAGACTGAGTCACAGGAAATTTGCCTAAAATTTTATTTACTCAGCCTGTCAGACTAATGCCAACCTGGTGTAAATAGTGTCTAGATGTGCTTACTCAGTTTATGAACAGTTGGTAATAAAACAGGCAGAATGGCAGAGGAAACAATTCTGTCAAGCAGTTTCTTTTACTCTAATTAAACCAATTGATTTCATATATCCAAAATAGTAAAATAACTAGTCTTTGTCTGTCACTTATGTGCTCTTTGTTTACTACCCAAAAGGGAGTGTATTGGCGGGGGGGCTGCACCAGTTTATTTCTTTGTAGATGACCTTACCCTTTAAGATATACTAACACTGTGTTTTTTTTCCTCTGTATGAAAACATTATATTTAAAAGGATTTTCATCTGATAATCATTGTTTTTATTTGCCTACAGTCTTTGCTGAGCATTCGCGGCTCCCTGTTTTCCCCAAGGCGCAATAGCAGAACAAGTCTTTTCAGCTTCAGAGGTCGAGCAAAGGATGTAGGATCAGAAAATGACTTTGCTGATGATGAGCACAGCACTTTTGAAGACAATGAGAGCAGAAGAGATTCTCTCTTTGTTCCTCATAGACATGGTGAACGGCGCAACAGTAACATTAGTCAGGCCAGTAGGTCATCCAGGACAGTACCTCCACTTCCAGCAAATGGGAAGATGCACAGCACTGTGGATTGCAATGGAGTAGTTTCTTTAGTCGGTGGGCCGCCAGCTTTGACGTCACCTACTGGACAGCTTCTGCCAGAGGTGATGATTGATAAAGCAGCCACTGCTAGCAATGTAAGGAAGTCTGCTATAGCTCAGGCATGATGTCCTCTCCCTGTATGATCAACTACTGTTTCTACAAAATTTAATCACTTGGGAATGATTCCCTTTCTGGCCAAGCTGTGAATGCTCCTTTCATATATTCCAGTTATAAGTTAAAGTAGAAACTGAAATTGTCTAGCTCTCATTAACCAACTATGTGAAAATATATGCTAATTTACTGGAAATTAACAGAATGGCATAGTAAACCATTGAATAAATCTAGTATGTGTAGTCTTACACCCATTGATTCATTATGCTAACTGAAGACTTAACTGGACGGTTCTGTATTGATATATCAGACAGGATATCAAAATGAAAAAAAAAATTATATTTACTTAATGGAATATATTAAATGAGTATTTAACTTCCCACTGACCTTATATGCAACCTTTGATGTAACACTGATAGTACCACTTACATGGGTTGTGGTAGTATTCCTGTAACACAGTTAATTTTTCCAGGGTTTTTTTTTGGAGATGTCAACATTGTTAGATATATTTTCTTTTATTTTGTTTGAAAACATGTGCTAGGAAATTGATAATTTATTCTAAATTAAGAGTAATCTTAAGAAAATACCCTTTGTGCTTTTACTGCTAGCTGTGTGGGCTGTGGATTTTCATGTTTAGAAAAAGACTTCATCGCCTAATTAGAAAGATGTTTACGGCAGAGCTCATTGACAAGCATTGTGGAAATTTTTATAGTCTAAAAACTGTTTATAGTCTAAAATCTGTTTTAATGTCTCAGCCTTGTTTCAGCAAAATACTTAAAAACATATTCTTTAAGCACAAGAGCAGTCCTACTGATGTATTTGACAATTTACTGTATACAAAGTTAGACATATATTAGTCTATTGCAAAACCACGACATGCATGCAGCATGGTGCAGGACAGCAGAGTGTTTTAAACCATTATGCTTCTATAATAATTTACAGTGTTATTAAACGAACAATCAATAGGTTCTTTTATCAGTGTTTTATTTTCAGGGCACTACTACAGAAACTGACTTAAGAAAGAGACGGTCTAGTTCTTATCATGTTCCTATGGACTACCTAACAGACCCTAGTGCAAGGCAAAGAGCAATGAGTATAGCCAGCATGCTCACTAACACAATGGAAGGTATGTAACACAGATTTTTTTGTATGACAATGCCATAAAGTGCTATTAAATGTATCATACCTTGACTAGTAGTGGTGTTTTAAGGTAGCTATTTTAGCCTAAAGGGTACAGGCAAGATGAGATTTGTATATAGAGGTAACATTTTTTTTTAAAGATGAACTGATGTATTTGGAAAAGCAGTCAAGCTTTCAGTATACTAATAGGTTTGAGGTGGAAGCAGGAAACTTCCAAGTTAAATGCAAGCAAAAAGCAATTGATCAATGCAGTGTTTCCGTAGAGAAGTTATGTTTTGTGGGTAAAAGCTCTTTCTAGATTACTGAAATGGCTATGCTGCTTGCAGTAGAACAATCCCCTTCTACCAATTGAACAGACATGCTCTTTCACAAAGGACAGATCATGTTGTTCTTTCTGTAAGGCTAAATACAATTAATCTGAATCATGGAATTAAGCAACTACTTGTAAGAAAGGGCAAAACATTACTTTGAGGCTTAAATGACTATGCCCAAAATAAGAAATAAAAAGGTAATAATAAGCAGTTTTGCACATGTGGACTATAATACTGTCTAAATAGTTATCTGACTTCAGGTTTGTTCTAAATGTTTATCTTTCATGAGGAAACTTTTAAATACTGTATTCATTCTATGTATGGAATCATAGAATGGTTTGATTGGAAGAGACCTTAAAGATCATCTAGTTCCAACCCCCCTGCCATGGGCAGGAACACCTTCCACTAAACCAGGTTGCTGAAAGCCTCCTCCAACCTTGCCTTGAACACTTCCATGGATGGGGCATCCACAACTTCTCTGGGTAACCTGTTTCAGTGTCTCACCACCCTCACAGTAAGGAATTTCTTCCTAAAATCTAATCTAATTCTGCCCTCTTTCAGTTTAAAACAGTTACCCCTCATGCTATCACTACACTCCCTAATAAAGAGCTCCTCCCCGTCTTTCCTGTAGGCCCGCTTTAAGTATTGGAAGGCTGCTCTAAGGTCTCTTCAGAGCCTCCTCCAGGCTGAACAACCCCGATTCTGTCAGCCTGTCCTCATAGGGGAGGTGCTCTAGCCCCCTGATCATCTTCATTGCTCACCTCTGGACTCGCTCCAATAGGTCCATGTCCCTCTTATGCTGGGGGCCCCAGAGCTGAACCCTCCCACTCCAGGTGAGGTCTCATGAGATCAGAGTAGAGAGGGAGAATCCCCTCCCTGAACGTGCTAGTCACGCTTCTTTTGATGCAGCCTAGGATGACATTGGCTTTCTATTTTTAATTGTAATTTCTTATGAATGACAGTAGCCTTGGTTTCAAAAGGTTTACAATATTGACACAGTTTATCAACAGTACCTTGGAAAACAGCATTTAGACCTCAAGGAAATACCCAGGTGATACTGGAATAGAGCAATATGTTTAAAATGTTATTTTCATTTTTCTCTCTAGAACTGGAAGAATCCAGACAGAAATGCCCACCATGCTGGTACAAATTCGCTAACACTTGCTTGATTTGGGACTGCTGTACTCCCTGGCTGAAAGTAAAACATATTGTAAATTTGATTGTGATGGACCCTTTTGTTGATCTGGCCATTACTATCTGCATCGTCCTAAACACCCTGTTCATGGCCATGGAGCACTATCCAATGACAGAACAGTTTAGTGGTGTGCTTTCAGTAGGAAACCTTGTAAGTTGTTCATGATGTGCCATGTATGTGAAATGCATTTTTCTTAATTAATTCTTCTGTGACCTATGTACGTATGTTTAAAAGAAAATGTTGACTAGATATTTTATAGGCTTGGGATGGTTGAATTTAAATCTAAGCTGTACTGAATCTCTCGTTGTTGACCTTTGTGGATTTCGCCACTTGCTTTACGGAGCAAAAGACAGTAAGATTTATGGAGTCAATATACATTTTGATTTTTAAAACTTTCAGCTTCTGTCATTGAAGCTGGTTAAAGGAATTTAATATTTTTTCTTGGACGGAGACTTACAAATCATAAGAAATTTCAGTTCCATTCCCACATCTGTTCTGCTCCTAACTAGCGCCTCCTGGGGCTCTGGGTGTTCAGGGAATTGTAGAGGGGAAAGACTCAGGAAGCATGGCAGATTTACTGCAACTCCGCGGGAAATGGTGAAATGGCATGACAGTTCCTTCTGAGGTCACCCTGAAGAAGAACAGTTCTGCTCACCTTTCAGTAGAATTTTTTTTTCTTAATAAAGTAGTTGTCCCTCTCATAAATTTATCTTTATCCCTAGAAGCAAAAAGATGTCCCAAGGGCAAAGATGAGATCTAAGGAGGAAAAACTGAGCATTAAAATCAGAAGAGATTCTCTGTATCAGTATTTATACATGCATATTAGCAGGCTAGATAAAAACCATATTTTTCTGCATTTACCTCTTTTTCTTTGGAAACCAAACATTGTGATGCATATGTAAGCTTCAAATCTGAATTTAATTCCTAACCCCAATGTATGGCAATATAGAGAAGCTGTTCAGATGTATCACTGATTGCTTGCTGAAGATATAACTTACCAAAAGTTGCTACCGTTGGTTTTATTTTTTTAATGTTTTCTCATTAAACTGGAGTAAGAAACTGTATTTTATTTGCAGGTGTTTACTGGAATTTTCACAGCAGAAATGTTTCTCAAGATAATTGCCATGGATCCTTATTATTATTTCCAAGAGGGCTGGAATATTTTTGATGGGTTTATTGTGAGTCTTAGTTTAATGGAGCTTGGCCTTGCAAATGTAGAAGGATTATCTGTCCTTCGATCATTCCGATTGGTAAATATACTAAATAAAACATGTTTCTCTGTTGTATTTTTGTATTTGCACATGTATGTTGTGCATTTTTTGTTTGTACGTTATATATTTGGCTAAGACAGAAGACCTTTTCATAAGAACTTACAAAATACTAAATTGCATACCTACTGGATGGCATGTATCTATTACGTCAAGTTTGTTTTACATATTATCTTAGTAATGTCTATGTCGTCTTCAAGACATTGTCAATCAACATCAATTCTGTTCTTGCAGCGAGTGGGCTTTAAGGATTAACTTTTTTTAATAGTAGTATTTCTTAGAGTCTTTTTCTCCCTAAATGAGAGAATAAAAAATGCAAGAACCACAGGCCCTCACTACCTGTGATTGAAGATTAGTAAATAGCTTAGTAAATAACAGATTCATTAATAAAAGTTTGTTGACAGTTTTAGCTGATAGACTTCCATTACAAGTTTGCTTACGTGCTTAGTTTTAGAAGAAAGTAGTGTTAAGATTTTGCTTTGGATAGGGATTTTTCACCACTACGAGCCTTCCCCTTACCATCCTCTGCATGGATCCATCTGCTAACAGCTTTTCTGTTTGGAAATCACCACAGTATCTCTGTCTGTTATTAGAGATCTCTGGCATGAATAGGAACTTGAAAAACCTTGGTCTTGCTGAAGACTAGGCTAGCATGTGAGTTGATGTTCAAATCCTCTTCTGAAAAGACCTACACAGTAAGAGACATGAAGCTAGAGTTCCTACTCATCAAGCTGAACATTTACCTTAAATAAAGCAAAAAATATTTAACTTTAAACAAACTTTAAAAAAAGAGGGGGTTAAAAGTAATCCATTTGCTGGTTTTCCATATAGCATTATATTGCATTTTGCCTAAAGTCTAGTATCTGTCTGGATTGACTTCTCTCTCAGTAATAGAATTCTGTTTTTAACTTTGCATCTATATATTTTATTTATGTCTCATCCCATGTAATAATATTTAGATTTAGATTCCTTTTAGTATTCTCTTTCAATTGTCTGAACACTTGCTATATGTTTCCAAATAATTTCATTTTTGTCTGTTTCAAGTTGTACAATTTCCTTTGTTTTTCTCAATGTTGTATGGCAAACTTGGTAAGACATTACGCTTATTTTAAATGACAGAAGAGGTATTGTTAGATACTTGCAAGTAACTTGTGTGCCTGTCATTAACAACTCTAGCTTGTTTCTATTTCTAGGAAAACCATTTCTTCCATCTCTCTACCAGTTAGGATGAAAGAGAACTGGAACTATCTATACGCTTACAATCCTGTTAAACTGATCACATTTCATATGTGCTGGTTTATTTTTAGTAATATTCTCTTAGAGTTAACTAAAGGAGAAAGACTATTTTGTCCAACTTGTCCAACAAGTACAACTTATTTATAGATACCTAAAGTCACCAAAAGAGGCAAAGTCTGAATTGGAGACTTTGTGGTAATTGCGATGTAATTGAAATGAGCATAGAGACAGTATGTTTGATTTCTTACGACTTGAATCAGGACTTAAGACTGCTGATGTCTAGTATTGTACAAATAACTGGAAACATGAATTTTGTAACTAAAGTTTCTAAAGGTTACATGAGACGCGATTTAGATACAGGGTAACTGAAATATGAAATGTACAGCAATAATTTAATTACAAATAGTAACATGAATAACTGTATACTATTCTTCTGTTTTGCAGCTTCGAGTTTTCAAATTGGCAAAATCTTGGCCAACTCTAAATATGCTGATTAAGATTATTGGCAACTCAGTGGGGGCTCTGGGTAATCTGACCCTGGTGCTGGCCATCATTGTGTTCATTTTCGCTGTGGTTGGGATGCAGCTGTTTGGGAAAAGCTACAAGGAATGTGTCTGCAAGATCTCCAGTGACTGTGAACTTCCACGCTGGCACATGCATGACTTTTTCCACTCCTTCTTGATTGTCTTTCGAGTGCTGTGTGGAGAATGGATAGAAACGATGTGGGACTGCATGGAGGTTGCAGGCCAAACTATGTGCCTTACTGTCTTCATGATGGTCATGGTGATTGGAAACCTAGTGGTATGTAATCAGTGGGGATTTTTTTAAATTATTAGAATGTATTTCCTGTTTTTCATGATTTAGAAATCAGAGATGAAGACTGGAGAAGGACTTTAGGACATCATGTAATTCACTGCCCTTTCTCTAAACCAGGTTCAAATATACCTTGACCATTTATGCAAAATGTTTGTCTACATTTTCTTTTAAATCTTCAGTAAGTTTATAACCTCTTTAGTAAGATCAGTGCTGAATTATGCTTATAGTTAAAAATGCCTTTTAAAAAACCATCTAACTTAAATCACCTTTTATAGCCAATTAAAATGACTGGTCTCAGTAGTGATGGAAAACAGTTGGTCTTCATGACAACATTTATAATACTTAAAGGCTTACTGTTTCCACTTTCAGTCTTTTATTTTGGAAACAAAATAAGCCTAGCTGTTCAATTTTGTCTCATAGGTAATGAATTCTAAACTACTCACCCTTTTTGCTACTGGCCTCTGAATTCCTCCCAAGCAGCATTTTGGATAGAGACACGAGTACTGAATAATGTGTAATAATTATACTTCCATGTCTTACACGCAGTATTCCTTGTTGTACATCCCCAAATGACACATGAAATTTCTGTACCAGCATTGCTTTCCTGATGGAGCCTATATGCCCTTTTCTGCAGTGCATCCACCTTGCCAGTTTTCATACCTTCTGTATATGTACTTTGCATTTTTCATAACCAACATTTCCACACTATTAATTCAGAATTAAATGCCATATTGATTTTAGATCATCTCACCAATTTACCATGGTTATGCCTAATTGTAGTTCTTTCTTGTTGAGTGCTAGCATCCATTCTTCTTTGGTATCATCCACGAATTTCATAAATATGCTTATCCACAGGCATACATAGCAAATTTAACTGGATCAATGTGAGACTCCTGTGGTATACCTTCTAAAATATTCTGCAAGTTTGAACAGGAAGAATTGACAAATATAATTTAAATATGATTTTTAATCAGTTTTGCACAGTCTGTCATAGTTACATGTAGTCCAGATTTCTCTTGTATGTTTGTAAAATGTCATGCAAGAAAGTCTGAAATAGTTTCCTAAAATTGAGGAGTATCACATCTGTGGACTCTTTATGTTTTAGCTAGTTTTCTTGCCCAAAACAAAAACAGACATATATTCTTGTTAAATACACGTTTATTATATTCTGAATTAGAGACACCAAAACTATGGTCTGTTGAACTGCAGGAAACTGGAGTCTGCCTGCATTCCCCTTGCCTATGAACACTACAGTGGATGTAGCTTGCATAAATTACTCTATCATGTTGTATCCTGCCTCCTTACATCATTCTCCATTTTGAGGAACAGACTTGCACTGCTTCCAGTGTGGAGGAGAAAGTCAAGGAACAGCTCAGATTTTCACCTATATTCCTCAAGTTAAACAAGCTAAAAATATTTTTGGCAAGTTATAGCAAAATATGGGGGACAGGGATTATGGACTGGAAAGAGTAGCAGGAAGGTGGGTTGAAATACAGTGCTAGCTGTGAAATAAAAATTATGACATATTGAACAACTCATAATAGAATTACTTTTGTGACTTAAAAATAAGAGATCCAGTATATTTTCTCCTTACTGTCTTTTAGGTACTCAACCTCTTTTTGGCCTTGCTGCTGAGCTCATTTAGTTCAGACAACCTTGCTGCTACAGACGATGATAATGAAATGAACAATTTACAGATTGCTGTGGCAAGGATTCAGAAAGGCATAGATTATGTGAAGAGAAAAGTGCGTGAATTCATCCAAAAAGCCTTTGTTAGAAAGCAGAAAGTTTTAGATGAAATCAAACCTCTTGAAGACCTAAACAACAAAAAAGACAGCTGTGTTTCTAACCACACAATAGTAGAAATAGGTAAAAACCTTGCCTATCTTAAAGAAGGGAATGGAACTACCAGTGGCATAGGCAGCAGCGTGGAAAAATATGTTGTCGATGAAAGTGATTACATGTCATTCATAAACAACCCAAGTCTCACTGTGACAGTGCCAATTGCTGTCGGGGAATCAGATTTTGAAAATTTAAATACAGAGGAGTTCAGCAGTGAGTCAGACCTGGAAGAAAGCAAAGAGGTAAGACTATTTCTATATTTAAAATACTCTGATGCTTTTCTTTTTTTCCTAAAGTTACTAGTGTTGAATTCAAGTCTCTATTTAATTCCTGTATAACAGCGTATACAAACTTGTAATGGTATTTAAGGTAAATCAATGTAAGGTTGCGGATTTTGAATGAGATGGTAGTACAGTATTGCATTTACAATAATCAAGATGCATAAGATAATTTTTTAGAAAATTAATACTTTTTTTCTATTTTATTTTGTTAAATCATTAACAAGAAAATGAACCAATTTAATAGCCCTGGATACCAAAAGTCTTACAAAATGTGTATGGGTTGTGCAAGTTTCTCCATGCTTATTTCATCAGTGCAGTTTATTTTGTCTGCTTTCTGGAGCACCTCCTGTCAAATTAACAGTTCATTCGGATGCTTTTAACCTTTTTTATGTAGTCAAAATACATCTAGATACATCATAAGTACATTTGAATATTGGACTAGCATCACTAAATGATTTCATATAAATCACTAATAATCCATCTGATAGTAGCAGAACCACTGAAGAAGTGAAGTAATGGCCTTATGGTAAAAAAGTTATGAAGCTTTATATTTCAGTATAAGATCCTTTCATACAACTACCCATTGTCATTTTCAAAGCTTTAAGATATTTGAATCTGTTACCTACTGTGACCATAACCAAATGTACCTCTTTCTGGCACAATGTGGTGCCAAATGGACAAATCCGAGCTAGCATTTAGTGAGTTACAGTGGATGCCAAAGCCATTATTATTGTGTTAACCCAGTGCTCTGTCCTGCACAATTGTACATGATGGAGGCAAACAACCTCAAGTGGAGTAAGTCTATGCCATGCTTAGTACCGATGCTAGTTCATTCAGCATTAGCATGGGTATTTTTGAACAGTACTGCATGCTACAGTATAGATAGAAACTAATATAAAAGTTTTCATAAGTAATTTCCTTGTGCTTGAATCTGAGGGTATAAATATGGATAAGATTCTCGTAATTTGCACCGTGAGATCCCTTTTTGTACAGACTGCATCACACATTTAGTCATAGTTTCTTGTTTCTTATCAGAAATGTCTTTATTGTTCTTTTAAAAATATTTATTTTCTGCAGATTGTTCATTCTAGTATTTATCTTACTCTTCAAAAACATGACTTGGGTGTAGACCAAAGCAGAAGTTAGTGTAGTTTAACCTTTAATTATTCTGTGTTACAAAGACGGTGATTATACGAAAGTTTCTTGGTCTGAATGTAGGATTTTGGTTGATTCTATTCTATCTTTGTGCATAGTATAAGAAAAGAAAACTTCTTCAGGCACCTTTACACCACATAGGGCCAGTGCATTTTTCTGTCCTTCCATTATTCTGCTGTTCCATTGTTCTGTTGTCCCATTGTAAACTGTTACAAAACTTACTGCTGCAAAAGGAGCAGCAAATTCTACTGCTAATCTGGTTAAATTCCACCTATCAGTGAGATCATCTGTAGTGATTGCATATGACAGTGAGGGCACAGGTCATTTTTCTGTCTTTTTGTGAATCGTGTAGTTTCTTGGCATAGCCTGGTCCTTCTGGGTTTGTTTTTTTTTCCTGCTAATCATGTTCAAGTCCATCTATCCCTTTCAGTCTTTTCACTGTTTAGTAACTAGTCATAGCCAGAGGATGTACTGAAAGTTTGGGAATAAAGTGTCTTAAGTTAAAGTTCAGTACTAGGAAACAGAATACTTTGGATTTCTTCATCACAAAATATTTATTGCTATCTTGGTGGAGTAACAAATACCTATCTGTCATTCTGCATTTGTCTGTAAAGTTAGTATAGTATTTTCATCAGTTTTAAGGGTGCTGTCAAGCTAAATCTATCATTTTTTCACAAAACATTCTAAATGCCTTAATTGGAAAGTGTGAAGAAGATACTGTTAGTTTATTCTGCAGATACATTGTAACTGGCAATGATGCTTCAGATTATATTGCTGTATGAATGACACTGAAACAAAATATTCTGACACAGATACAGTCTGAGATGTTGTCTGTGAAGTCCCAGTATGATCAGAAGTGTGCACTCAGGAAAATTCTCCTTTCTTCGCTTTGTGCTCCCACTCATATCAGATTAATTCTGATAATGTTACTGATTCTAATACTACAACTACTCATGGTAGTAGTAAACCATGTTTTAAATTGTCCTATATACTTTTCCTGTGCTTGTTCTTTTTTAAAAGTTAGGAAGTTATGTACATATTACCTGAAGTCTTATCAAAATAGATTATAGCTCTGATAATTTTTATTTGGCAACTTCTCTGCAAAAAGTATTTTGGAAGTGTAATTGGATTCTACTAATTTAAAGACTGTATGTCATTAAAATTACTGAGAAAGAAGTAATTTAAATATTTTCATTAGTGACTATTAGGTTAATTGGCTGCTGAAGTCTGTTTTTAGAAATGTAATCACAGAACTGTTCTGTACTAGTGGAGTTTTCTTCATTTCTTATGCTGAAGCTACAATTGTGCAGAAAATAATTTGTGATTCACTGAACAGTGGTAGCAAGAAGGAAAGTGACTTTTGGTAGTGCCTAATGATTAAAGCATCTGTTTTGAGAATGAAGTCTTGCCCTGCTACAAAATCTGGTTACAATTTTTAAACAGTCAGTAGTCAGTGACTTAAATGCAGAAACTACCTTGAAATAGGGACCAAAACCTGAATTTCCCGTATGAATTCCCTAATCACCAACATTGTCCCTTTTGCTTCTTTTTGTAGCCCTCTCAGTCTTTAACTATTTGCTACAGAAGAGCATTATGTCAGTAGACGACATGGAGGATATACCTTATTCAAACCTGTAGGCTGGTGGTTAGCAGGACTGAGTATGACCACAATGACAATGATGCATCTATTTCTTCATTGTGTAACAGGATGGCATGACTGCTGACTGTTTTCATTAACCAAATCTTTCCTTTTCCCAGTGGAAGGACCCCAACTGGGTTATTCTACAATGTGACAAAAATATTGGTTTGAATACCTATAAGGAAAATTTTAAAGCACATTATCCCACATTTGAGACATGAGCTCCAGTCATTAAGCTTCCACTGTAAAAGAAAGGCTTTCTCCTCCAGATACAATACTTAAAAGAAAACAGTTTCTCATTGCATTCTTGGAGGCACTTAGTCTTATAAATGTGTGTGTTAAACATGCTTCAGGAACTGCAAACTGATCAGGTGGTAAGACAAAGAAATGCATATTCAGTCGTGAATGAGCTAGTGCCAAGCAGTTTTGACTGGTCAAGCCTGAAATGCTTCTGAGCATATTCAGGACCAAAATTTCTTTACTTTTGCACAAGTTGAAAGTGAAAAATTGGAGGGAAATGTTTAAAAATTTCAGGCACCTTCAAGAGAGACACAGCAGTTAAGCATGGACATTGTGAGCATATTTCTTATTTAAGTGCCTAAATTATAAATAGATTTTAATCACAAAAGTGTATTTTTAAATCTTAGTCCTAGTTCCTACTCTTCACTAGATAATCCTTATCCACTATGGTTTTTGATAAAGGGAAGAGTGATGGCTTGTTAGTCACAGGACCAACACTCTTGTCATGAAAATGATCCATAGCAAAAAAAGGCATTTTTTTAAGTTAAAAAAAGTGACTACAAATGGCTTTTTGTTCAAGGCTTCCTTTTTTTTTTGTCATGCCATAATGTGCCTTGCATTTCTGCCCTCTCATGTTTTCCCATTTATATGATTCTGCTGTTGCCAAGTGTTGATCTGCCAGTCACTTCATTGCTTATACCACAAATTAAAAGAACTGAAGTTAGAAACTGCCACCAAACCATGTTCAATCAGCTGTATCCCAAATGAAAGGCATCCATGTACTATGAGAATGCTCTGAACAAGATAGCCAGATGCTAATGAGTGTGTGTCTGTGTGCTTTTGCTTTTCTCTATGTATACACATGCATATATGTATTCACTGTGGTATAGGGCAATAAGCTGAATTTCTACAACGTAATTATAAATAGCAAGTTTTAATTAAGTATATTAATGTCTGAGTCTGACATTCCCAACAGGCTGAGTTTGTTGTCCTATATGTATAAGTCCATGGACCTCAAGCTGCATTACTGCTATCCAGCATAGAAACTGTGAAAATAATTTTTCCTTTTTAGGTCCTTAAGTACTACGGGGATGACGTATATAGGAAATTTTGTAGTTCTGTGTATATATAATGTATAGCTGTGTAATAATCAGATTTTTATGCTAAGTGTAATTTCTGGGCTAGTAATTACACCAAGATATACAAAGTTACAAGATATTTTTAAATGGCTTGAAAAATATGGGATCTCCTAATGCTGTTGCAGACACCTTAATAATGTATATTTTACTTTAAGCAATATTCAGCACAAAAAAACAGAGGTGCTATGTCCTGAACTTCATTTCCTACCATTCTTACTTCTCACAGGAGTAGAACCAAGCTGGATCAGTCAAGCGGGCAGCTCTGGTGCCTTTTAGCGAGGCAGAGCATCGTGTCACCAATTTTACACAGGTTACCTAAGCAAGTTATACATCTATATGTATATACTATATAATCACTTTTTAATAGATATTGACTGGCCTGCATGCTCTTCAGCTATGATCCTGTCCCATTCATTGCAATAAAGTACAAACATGCACAGCTGCTCTCTGCTGAGTCACGGGACTCGCATCACAGCATGGTCAGGCGAGACTGGCAGCCCCAGTATTTCTGTGGTTCAGATGCTATACTTTTGATGATATTTTATTAGTATTTTGCAGTGCATGCTACATACCTTTCCCAGTCTTGATGGTAAAGTTTTCAGGATTCTATTTTTGAAGGGTTTTCTTTCCTTTTGAAGGAAGACAGAATATATAACACCTAAACTATGTTTCTCATTAGAAGCTTATATAAGTCCATCTGTAAATTGTGTTGATAATGAAAAGCTGCTAGCTGTTTTGGAAAACTTTCATACTATTGTATTTTAGCTTATTATGGAGGTAACTTGCAAACTCATGATAGTCAAACATTTTTATTTTTCACAATTTTTTTCTTAGAAACGCTTTTCTTTAGTACTTGTATAAGCATTTACTTATTTTGGAGATTAATATGCAGTACTTGAAGCACCATTAAGCATGAAAATTCATTTAATTTCCACAGCCAAAGCACGTGACCATCATTTGGTTAAAAAAGCTCACACAAAACTGGTACTTGACTGGTCAAACATTCAGAGATCAGTTCTGCTCTTACTTACGCCCACACTTACAAGTGTAGAGGTGCAAAGAGAAAACTGATATCAAGATCTGGCCCAATTCAGTCTTACCATAGCTCTTTAATTTATGCTTACAAATTGACTGCCTCCCCAAACATCTAAAATTTTCTACCCTGAGAAACTTAAACTTCTTCTCTTCTTATCAGTAATAAATAAAGTTCAGCAATCTAGTAAATAAGCTACTGATTTTGGACCAAAAGGTCCCCAGCTTCAGTATGATTTACATCTCACCTATTAAACATTGCCATAATATTTACACCACCATAGTTGTATGATGCTGCTTTCAGTTTGATGAATCAGTGGAGTTAAAATATTCTTATTGCATAGCTTTTTGTCTTATATTTTGTAAGGAATAATTTATTTGATAAGTCATATTTTGATTCAAAAATATTCATTATTCAAAATCCTTTGATACTCTGAAAATTTAGGCTTTGGATTGTTTGTGAATTGGTCACATCATATTGGCATATTGTGATTCATAGTGGATGATACTAAGTTGTTAATATTAGATTTAATTGAAGTTTGCTTAATTAATCTTTACAAACAGCAGTCCCTTGCTCTGTTTCAGAAATATCCTTTCACTATTGCTTGTGTGAATTAAAGAGCCTTTTTAAGTAGCTTCCAGTGAGAGTGCTTTTGCAAATATTTCCACTACTACTTATGATGCTTTTGCTTTCATCCAACATTCTTGCAAATACTTTCATTCGTGAAATGCTCATAAATAAGTAGATCAAAGGAATTATGAATAGCAATAAAGTACAGAGTGGACTATAATTTAGGGATCCTGTTTATTTGCAGTATTTTCAAATGATAATCATCACAGAATTGTTATGCTTTAATTTACAATGTTCTGGTTTTTTGAACTGATAGATGACTTATGCCTGACTGTATAAGCACTAGAAAGAGTGACATTCAGATTCCACTGAATTATACCAGTGGAACTACAATGATATTTACCACTTGGTCGATTTTATAGATGATATAGCTGTACTGAAAAAGACTGGATAAGTTTGGATATAATATTGCCATTTATATTACAGAACATCTCATTTTCGTACTGACATCTATGCAGCACTGAGAAAACAAAACCAATATAATTTCCATTCTTTAACATTTTCACAGGTATTTGGGAGGAAAGGAAACTAAAAGCAAAACCAAAATGGCAATTTCTCTTGGCACCATCTTCCTGCTTATGTCTGTTCTGCTCTTTGCTCCTTCAGTCCCTTAAATTATGATTTCAACAGCTATTAGTGGCATCCTGGCCAATCATGAAATTTCAGGCTTTGTTAAAAGTGTTAAACTAAGAGCTGTTCAGCTACTCTCAGATAATCATCTTTAAAACAAAGAAAGAAATGTTAGAAGCTCAAAGTAGCCTGGCTGTAAGTGAAGCAGAATTGTATGAATCTATGAGATGTTGTCAAGGTTCAGAAAGTAATTATGACAAAAACTTCCTGACCTAATCTTGGCTGCTGCTTTTTGCAATGCTGCTCTGATAAGCAAGCCGCTTTCCACTTTCAGTTTCTACCTCGAAAGCTAAACTAGAATCTGTATCTCATATTGTACTGTATTGCTGACTAAAGCATGACTGGCAAGGCTGTTGGTAGCTGTGATGTAAAAGATACGTATCTCTACAATAATCAGTATACTACTGCTTTAGAATCATGTAAGTACTTTTGTCCCTTCACTGTCTTCTGTGAAAGGAGATGGACTATGTATGTTCTGAGGTTTTGAAAACTATATTTCTCTGAGAATAATTTCCTTAGCATACTATTCAGAAAAAATGTAGCATCATAACTCTTGAAGAGTGTCTAATACTTGACCCTGATAAATCTCTTATAATCTGGGTGACTGAATACTTTTGAAACCTAGAACCATGGTATAAAAAAGGCTTAAAAAGGACTTAGTATTATTTCAAAGATAACGTTTGGGTTTGATTACCTTGTTTCTACAGGTTCATTTTTAAAAAAATCTGTATACATGTTAAATATATAGCATTGCCTAAACTCAGTTTTTGTAATGCTGGTGAGCAGAGAAGAATTTGTCAGGTACAACGATAACTTTGAGATATGTTAAGGTAAAGAACTGAGACAGATGTTACATACGTAACATATCAGGGTCTGCAATTAGGGGTAGTCTAGCTATCCAGCTGGATTCCATATGTGTGAACACTGGCAAGTCACAGTAAGTGGTAGAAAAAGTCTTCTTATGTATTAAACCATAGGGACAAAACATATTCAGCATTAACATGGTCCATTCCCAGGTGATGTTGTGCTGGATACGTACAAATCAGTACAACATCCCTGGGTGAGTTGCTTTATACCAGAGCAGAAGTTTGTTGTGGAAATATGTGATTGTTACTGAAAAGTTTTCCTAGCATACTGAACTTAATTGATTTGCTAAAATCTTCCTAGCTGTTTGTAATGTATATTAAATTTTATAAATATTGTGCAGAATGCCATACAATAAATTCAATGTTAAAAATAACAAAGAAACAAACAAAAAAAGAATTATTTCTGTTGAAAATTTTTGATTTTTTTTTCTTCCCCAAATGATACTGAATTGAATACAGATTGAATTTATTGAATAATTTTTATAATATGCTTCTTCATGTACTGATCAGGTTGGGGCTAAATTCAGGTACAATAGAACAGCATGCTAAGGAAATACTCTGTTACATCAACAACAAAGGAGTAACTGAATCCTCAGTGGGATAAGGCATTTAATTGTTGTCTTTCAAGTATCAGCTGCTGTTGATTCAATTGAAGATTTTTCTGTTTAGCTTAACTCCTGTGATTATTATTACAGCTCTTTAAAAGAAGCATACCAGATTTTCAATGACAGCCTTGTAAGATACAACTCGCCATACATACTGCCCCACATAAATAAAGATGGCTTTCTGATGTTCCTGATAATTGACTCTTCTACTGATAATTTTCTAGCTTTTCTACCTGATCTTTGTGATCTCCCCTTATAGTGGATATCTCTGATCTTGCACCTTGAGTTAACTGGCAGTCTTATGCAATTTCAGTAATAGGAATTCATTACCCCTTTTAAAAATTAACATGTGCTGATTAAACTAACTGCATAATATCTGAGTTACTGAACTCTTCATTTTCCTGTAAAAGAATGGGCAGTAGGTCTTTCAAACTCACGATTTTACCAGTTCATAACTTTTGTTTGCTCTGCTACTACTACAGCATTCTGCTAGAAATGCTGTCCAGGCTGGAATGATGCAAGCAACATTTTAAGAAAACTCTACATGATACAAAGAGATAGTCACTTCTCAGTGTAAAAATTATTTACTGTATTGTATTGATAAATGTTAATTTTTTAACACCATATATACATTTCTTTGGAATGTACCTTGCGTTTATGGTTTTTCTGGCCTTTCCTCAAACTGATGATTGACTTCTACTGATGTTTAAATGCTGTGGTCCTTACTTGACAACTACAGTATTTATCCCATACTTTCTAGTTTCTCCATTTTAGAGGCAGTATTCCACAATGACCAAACTGCCATGCATTATCTATTATTTGAATATGTTGCAATGGGATATTTGTAAATAATAATCTGCAAAAAATTGTGCATCCGTGTCTTTGTACATTGGACCTAACCTCATAGGTGCTAAAGCTCATGCACAAACATGAGACATGAATATGTAAGCTGGGATTTTCAAGGAAACATAAAGGAAATTTCAGATATCACTGAAATTATATGCATAATACATCCTACAATAAATGTTTCCATTTGTTTGGTCTTCCTCTAAAATATGGGCATGGTACGCAAAAATCAAAGTTAAGCCTATGTCAAAATCGCCACACAGTATATTGTCAGTGTGATTCGATAAAATGAGAGTGGGAGAGAAAGGAATTCATCTTCTTTTTGTTGGAAGAACATACTTAATATTGTCTGCAATATAAAATTCCATTAAAGTCTTGTGGTACTTTCTTTATTCACATACTAATATTGTTTACATTTCCTTTACAAAAAACTGCATGTGTTTTAAAGGAATAATGCCTCTAACTTAAGTTTTAAGTGTCAGCAAAGATATATCTTTAATGTTACCATGGACCATCTCTCTGTCTAATATTAGTTCCCTATAGACTGTAATCTAAATCTGCTTACATCATTCCCTTTATAAAATTAGCTACTTATCAATGCAGCCATTTTACTGATGTTATACTCCACATAGTGATAACATTAGAAGAGTCATAGAATGCCGTGATTAAACTACTTTTACTTATTATAGTACTCATATTTGTCTGTTGCCAACATAATGTGATGACATGAAAAAATAATTTTGAAGATTTGGATTATATTATCAGTATGATTCATTGGTGCTATATTGTTTTATGACAATATTGTTTTAAAAGCATTTGTTTTCACTTTAGTCTTCCAAAACAAAGATTTTGGGGGGGCTTTTATAGTGATTGGACATGTATGTGTACTGTACCAAAGTAACAAGTAGTTTCAAAATGCACAGTAAATTCAGAAAATGCATTGGCAAGTGAGAATGCAAAATATCAGCTACTGCTCTTACAGTAATATGCTGCTCTTTTGGAAATAAAGAGAATTAAATTATCCTATACAACTCATAACATGTGTTTTCATGTCAATGATAATGAAAAGTTTCTATTCAAACTTTTTAGATTTTGCAGACTTGATAGAATAACATCTACTTGAGACATGAAAATACATCTGTGCAGCTTGCTGTTGGTTTGGTCATGACGTTGGAAAATTATTTATGTTAATACATGGTATCTGAAGTGTAATCTAAAATGCAGCCACACAATTGGAATAATGAAACAGTACAAAGTGTGGAAGGCACCCATTCCTAACTTACTGAAATTTCATTTCAGAATTCTTATGTGTGGCTCAGAATAGTAGTCTAATAATTTGAGCAATTCCTTGTATGAAAATATCAATATATTTTCAATAGGGAAAATACACATGAAGTAGTTTCTAATCTTGTGACCTCACCTGTAGTAGAGCAATTTGGCATTATAGATTGTAGATAAGAAATTATTTCAATGTCAGAGCACGGAATACATGCAAAATATTTTGGGATGCATTTCAAACACGAACTTCTATTCAAAATAAATAAAATTGAAAGAAATAACTATGTGGGTTTTCATTCACAGAAATTAAATGCATCTAGTTCATCAGAAGGCAGCACAGTTGATATCGGACTACCTCCAGAAGGTGAACAGCCAGAAGCAGAACCTGAAGAAGCTCTGGAGCCAGAGGCTTGTTTTACAGAAGGTAGGTGAAGCAAAATATATCCAAAGTGATTAGACGTAACTGTGTTGATTTGGGCTGGATTCCATTTTTATTCAAAATCAGGAAGCAGCTTTGTGATTATAGTTGTATTTTCTGTTTCTATTAGTAGCTCCTTCAGAGGTGCTGTCGTAGAGGTACTGTTCTCCTGCTCACTCTCTCTCCTTGGAAGGTATTATAAGAGTTACAAAGCTTTAACTTCAATTATTGAAACACAAATGCTCAAATAGGAGATACTTATTTAAAGAATCTATTGCAGTAGCACTGAAATAAGCCAAATGACTTCTGTTCATTGTGATTCCTAATAAATATTTACCTTATTCTGACATCTCAAAATTTATTATTGCACTTAGGCTGTGTGCGGAGATTCAAATGCTGTCAAGTCAGTGTAGAAGATGGGAAAGGGAAAATCTGGTGGAATCTTAGGAAAACCTGCTATAAGATTGTTGAACACAACTGGTTTGAGACCTTCATTGTCTTCATGATTCTTCTCAGCAGTGGTGCTCTGGTAAATTCAATGTGGAACTATTGTGTCTATTTTAAGCAGCAAGCATTTAGAATTACAGTTAATTATATAACTGCAGGTAACATCCAGATTTAATATCCAATTCATAAATGTTCTAATGCCAACATACATCAACAAGTATTTGGCATGTATTGTAGAATATGTAAGATTTTGCTCACAGGCTATGAAACAAATTGTTTGGCAAGTTCAAAATGTAGTGTTAATGGAAATAATAAATTAGTTGTATCAGACAGGTATTCACATGTCTTCATATTGATGATAATAGCTTTTTTTTGTCTTATACACATTTAAAATAAACCACAGCTGAGCTAGGAACTTATCAACAGCAACTTGAATTTTCAAACTGAGATGTAAGGGGACAACGTGATTCCGTCAGGTATTTTACCAGATTGATGTTAAATCAGATGCGCTGAGTAAGTACTGAAGTAAATAGTTCCTCATAGCAGGAGCAAAATATAGTGTACTTGCTACACTTGAGTCAATGCACAGTGATTCACTGTCAACAGAGACATTTTCTTTTGAAAAGCAGGTTATTAATCTCTGTTCAGGATTGCTTTGTGGGTTAGTGTGTATAGTTTGGTTCAATTATTAGTTCCTCAAAAATTCTGTATTGCAGAATCATTTTTAAATCCCTCATATAATTTTGATATAAAATTGTAGCTACCACAAAGGAAATCCTTATGTCAATAAGCCATTGCTATCCATGGAAACAAATTAAAATGAGATTTGGAGAATGGTATTACAGTAAGTTTTATAGATCACTGTTCAGCTCGGCTGAAAGCTGAATGTTGTGTTTGGAGCCAGCTTTATGAAAAGACTACAGTATGGAGTGAAAGCAAATGTTGTGCTTGAAGGAAGGATATGTACCTTATCCTCACATATATCTTTCCAGTTCAAATTCTTTCTTGCCTACTATATACCACACTGCAAATTGTGAAGACATTTAATTATATCTTCAAAAATCTTTTTTACAGGCATTTGAAGATATATACATAGAGCAACGTAAAACTATCAAGACCATGCTGGAATATGCTGACAAAGTTTTTACTTATATCTTCATTCTGGAAATGCTTTTAAAATGGGTGGCTTATGGCTTTCAAACCTATTTCACTAATGCGTGGTGCTGGCTGGACTTCCTGATTGTTGATGTATGTATTCTTTTTCATGTCCCTTACAACAGGCTCTAAAAATCAGAATATTATGTTTTCACGATAAGCTTTCTGTTCTATTCAATGGAAACTCTATTTTTAAACTGTTGCTGTGGTATGGTTTATAATTCTGCTCAGAAAAGGAAAAATATTTAGATACTACTCTAGAGATGTTTTGTTGATATCCTCTAGTTTTATGAAGTTGTAATGCTTTATTGAAATGATGCCTTTAACTATTTTTTTTTTTCACTGTGTGGAAAGGATGCTGTTCATCCTCTTCAGTTTTTGCTGTATATGGAACTTAAATATTTCAAAGCAATTACTTTAAAGGTTTCTACCATTCTAATCGATTACTGTAAGTGTCCTGTCATTTACTCTGTGTAATATAAAAGAAAAATACTGCTAGGAACTCTCAGTTCCATTGTACTATTCAGTACTCTTGCACCTTTCACTGCATCACATGGGTGACCTTAAAGGGAGAACTGTAGGTGAACTCCCCTAGAATGGGTTCTCAAAAGTCTGCACGACCAAGGAGCCGATACGTGTTGTCTGAAGGAGACCTAGTGAGAAGTGCATTGAAATTTCAAGTCTACATGCTCAACAACGTATGCACAGTACTGGGTAGCATAAATGGAAATCTACAGATCTTTAACCGTATAGCAGACATTCATTTCCCTTCCATCCCCAATAGCCTGACTACATCTGTCTGTGCTAATAGGGCATATCTCAGTTCCACATAGGTAATTCCCATGGAATGCAAAGTAAGAATGTGTCTTGAATCACTGGTTTGCTCATTCCAAAAAGCAGCAGAATTCTATTGAAATCGCTATGTATCTCCCTAAAATTACAATGATATGATAGACGATGAAGTCTTCACTATACAGAGCTTGGAAAACATTGTGGCTTTTAAATCCATACCACTATTGCAGATCCTATGATAAAGCATGACTACATGCACACTTAATATTCTGTGGTTGAGTCTGTACCCCTGCAAAACATTTATTGGCTCAGTCATCAGATGTGTAAACTACCATGACCAATAGAGCTTTATAGAGACACCATGGGCAATACTTTATGCTGTCATTATATGTTTATTGTATTTATTAACAAATATTGAATTCTTATTCAGTAATGTGTGGTTTAGTTATTTCTGTGAACTTTATAAATAACTTTACTAGTTTTCATGGCAACCTTACTGTGGTGCAACTTTTTTCATGGAAAAAATTATTCTCTGAAGCATTTTTTTTTAATCTTTAGTCAGGGGCTTGAGATAACGAAGCGAAAAGGTTATATTGGAAATGAAAGAATTAAGAGAGAACAGGAAGGATGGAAGGGCATGGCATTAAATGAAGGGAAATAGAAGATGGTTTGGGGTTTTTTTTCTTTACTAGGCCACTCCTTCCCAATGGTTTACTATAAATACATTTCTAAGGATTATTGATGAAAGATAATTGTATTATTTATTTTACAGCTATTCTAGTTTATTTACTCCTCTGCCTGCAGACCAGACCAGCGTTATGCAAGCCAGAATTGATGAAGTGGTTAAAGGAGTCACAGGGAATGTAATGAAGTGTGGATTTGCCTAACAATGAAGCTTCTACCATTGTCTAACAAACAGTTGGTTATCAGTCTTGATTGGTCTGGTTAAATCTGAATAGCACTGGTAGCTATGGCTGTTGAATAAGATTTTCTGGACACTAGAAAGTTACATTTGACCAAAGGCCAGGTCTGGATGTGGTTTTTGAGAGCTTTTACATTCTCATCAAGTTCTGAAGATATCATGGGAAGTCCTGACCTAAACTGACCATTCCAGTTCACCCAACTTTTGGTTTTGTTTTTGCATGTGACTTCAGTTTTCTTTAAATACCACAAAATGTTGACTGGTTTATGTGAATTTAGAAGGCATTTTTATACCATTCTACCAACATGATTTCATCAACAGGTACCTAAAACATATTTTATTCTACTTTGTCTGACCTGAAAGATCTTTCTGCATTATAGAGGGATTCCTGGAGAAAGAGGTCCAGCCTTGAATCATCTTGGGAAGTTCAGGGCGCATATCATTCCCACCATATGTATCGAAAGGATATACAAGATGAATGAGCCATATTGCCTTTCTGTTTTTGTGTAGGTCTCTTTGGTTAGCTTAACAGCTAATGCCTTGGGCTACTCAGAACTTGGTGCGATTAAATCCCTTAGGACACTAAGAGCTTTGAGACCTCTAAGAGCCTTGTCGCGATTTGAAGGGATGAGGGTAAGACAAAATGAAAGAATCTGAAATAATGCATGCATACACAGAAACAATGCATGCAGAATAATCGACAACAAATCCATGCAGAAATGCTACACTATCATCCTATATATTTTACGTTTATCACTAACATATAAGCAAAAGGCTTCATCTGCTTATATGAATTCATGTATTATTGCACACATTGTAACACTTATTTAGGCTCCTTGGCCTTTCACCCTATTTCATATTTTCCTGGAGGGCCCAAGGATTTGTCAACTGCATGGATCTATGCAATGTTACTACAAAACTGAATTTATCCCATACAAATAAATCCTGCTATAGTTAGAACAGTTTAAGAAAAACAATACTTCCTCATAAAAGTGCGTGCACATATATACACATATATATGCACATGTGTATTTCATACAAGTATAGAATATCATGTATAGTCTATCAAATATCTTTTAACCTACTATTCTATAAATACTAATTGGGAATTTCTGTTACAATGTAAAAGTTTCGTAATGAATTCCTATGTTAATAAGTAAATTGGCAGTGTTAAAATACCTTCTCTCTTTCAGATTAGAGCTATTGCATTCTGTTTAAGACAACTTTTCTAGTATATCAAAGATGGAGCTGATTTTATGATTTCTGGCCTAAATTGGTTGCTTACTGCCTTACATATTGATTTTAAAACATTGATTATAATCTATAGAGCACTAAGCAGCCTGAAAACATATCAGAAGTTTTGCTGACAGAGTTGGGTATATTTGAGAAGTTACTGTCCTCAGCTGTTTGTTATCACCATATCCGTTACCACAGCTGAGACCTTCAGCTGCCCAACTGGGCACTCTCAGTCTATTCCAGTGCAAAGTCAAACTGATTAGTTTAGATCACTTTAGTGTGCTGAAATGGACAAAGACCTTATGTATTCTGCTATGACATGAAAGCTCTAGAAATGTTTCTCTTAGGGGCAGTAGTCAGCAACTGGAGATGGTAGATATTTCTAGCTCCAGCCGCAAGAAGGTGTTTGACTTACACCTTCAGGGTCCATCTGTCTGCCTTGGACATACTGCCATAGATCTAATCAGCAGATGCACCTGAGCTGAAATCCTATTGTTGTAATTAAAAGGGATCCTTGTGTGAGCTCTGCAATCACTGTTCTTTGGCATCTAGGTTATAAGCTGATTAGCAAATTTATAAATCCACTACAAATTGGTGAGCCTCTGAAGAAAATGTGATGCTCTATGTGTGTGGAAAGTAAAAGACTTCAACAAAAAAGGAAACAGACTTTGGTGAAAGGTTATAAATTCAAATAGAAAATACCACTTCCTTACCTCCAACAAATTTCTGGAACTTTGCTGAAGCAAATTTGAAAATTTGGGATGCTTATATCAGCTATAAGGCTTATCTGAAACCTCAGTAGTATCTCACTAAAAAACACATTAGCCGCTGGGTTTTTATGAGAATGATTAGCAAAAAAACTGAATGCAAAATATTACAAATTTTATATGCACAGTAAATTGCTTAAGTGGCAATTTAATGTGGCAAGGAAAAAAAATCATTGTGGCATGAAGGTTTATGGGTAATTGTCAATCCCATAACTTCCGTGTTGGTGTAAATTTTACCTACTGATTTGATCCTGATCTGCTAACTGTATCACTTCGTAAAATACCCAGATAAGGAGGAGATTTATGACTTTAGCAAAAGATATAATAAAAAGTAATGGATGAAGTTAGGTTACTTCAGGCTAGAAATGTGACCTGTATTTTTATTAGTTAGGAAAATTTCAGTGGTTAATAGCCTATAGATGCAATGAATTTTGCCTTATTTAAAGTAATTCATTTCAGGCTTAATGTCTTTAGAGATACAGTAGCTCAAGTTGGTGAAGAAATTAATGTGAGAAGATTTTAAGGTCTGATACATGGAAATTCAAGATGTCTGTTTATAACATAGTAATTTCATTGGTGTTTAACATCTATGAACTGAAAATATGACAATATAGTACGGTGCACATATTTGCATAGGCACTTAAAATTACTTCCATTGAGCATTATACTTCCTATATACAAGCAAGAAAATCCATTCTACACATCCAAAATTTTTAATCCACCATAGTGTTCTCTAGGATCAGGACTTGTACCTGCCCAAACTAATAATTAATAGTTTCCCCTATGGAGAACATGATGTTTCTCCTGCATCTTCCCACCACTACTATTGCTAGGGGAAATACACTTTAATTTGCACTTGGGACTTCATGTATAATTAATCTGTCTATGCTCTGTCCCAAGCAGTATCACTCACTGCTGTATGATGCTAGGCACATACTGCCTTTTTTTTAACCAGTAAACAGTTTTAATGTCTTTCTAATGCTTTCTCTACTTTCACTTGCTGTCAGGCCTTGCCCCTTTTTCTCACATCCCTACTACCAATGGAAGCTAGGAGGTGTCTGGATCAGTGTTTTCAGTGATGCTCAACAGTTTATTTTCAGTGTCTTCAAATGATTGATGTTACAAGCTGGTCCTCTTATAGCTTCAGGACTCAGACTGAAAACAGAGAAAGTAGGTCGGCTGTAGAAATCCAGCAATTAAAGAAAGAAGAACATGACTGGACCTGCAGCTGTAGCAGAAAGAGGAACAAAATTCTCGGGTGTAATGAGACTGAAAGCTCGAGGACAAATATTTTTACTTCATTAACTATGCCTTTATATCTCAATAATTATTCCTGATGGATGATAATATTACACTTAAGAAATCTACTTATATTTTTAGCAGAAGAATTGACATAACTTTGAATAAAAATAATGTAAAAATAACAACTAACATATATTTGGAAAATATTCCCCAATTGGGAAAAATGATGTCACTATTTATTATTCCAGTCAGACTTCCCACTAAAAATCGGTGAATTCACAGATTTCCAATTTAAACTAATTCAGCATTATTATTAAACTTCATTTGTTTAGGTCAAACTACTCCTTATGGCCTTCTGCAGTCATGTCATTGAGAAAACTGAGAGTACAAGTCTGTCAACATAAGACAGCACTGTTGAAACAGAAGATTTATCCATTAGTCAGGGAATCCTCTCTGCCTGGCTGATGGGTGATAAAATACTGTATTATTTTTGCTTATTGATTTATAATAGATGTTGCTAAGGAGATTTTTAGCATGAGTAAGAAATTATTTTGATTTTTTTTTTTTTAAATTTCCCCATTAGAAATAAACACTTATTACCACGTGTGATTTAACATACGTGGCAAAAAAAAAAAGTATGGAAGCTTTGGACTTCACCCACCATTCTGTGCTTTTATAGAGTCATAGAGTAATTTACATTGAAAGGAACCTCATTTGGTCTAGCTCCTAAATTTAACATAATAACAATTTCATTGAAGTCCTATGGGATCTCAAATATTGTCCAAAGTAAACAAGTATTTCTCCTTTCCTTCAGCCCAAGTCTACTGTGTGATATATATGGTGGTGGTTCATCACCTACTCTGACATTCAAAGGATTTATTTTGTATTCTGTAAAATGGCAAGGAATGAAAGGTCATCTACGTAGATGACTAATTTTACAAGTAATCGATTCAATGAAACCTATTAATTGTAGATATAAATATATAAATATAAATTACAGGCTTAAGCTACATATTTGTATTTCAAATAGAAACAAATAGCATAGTGTGCTAGTGTGCTGTAGTACCTACATCATATAAACTGAAAGAATTATAAATTATCTCATCTATGTAATACCTAATGTCCTGCATTTTTAAAACAAAATCTTCATTAGGTTCTAAGGACCTGATTCAGTTGTTTTGGCAAAATTGGCAGCAATGCTCCATAGTTATAAATTTTATATTGTTAGACTTACTTACAAACAGATTTAAAGTAGGAGTTAACTAATTTAGCAGTTCATCAATTCCATCGTTAAATAAATCATTCTCATTCATAATGGACCTACTTTCTCCCTAGTTTTATTTTCTTTACTATTTTATTTTTATTCTGGCATGGTTTTAATCTTCATTCATCATCATACATGAACTCATTTTCATATTTTTCTTTCCTGAAGCCTGATCTTCCCCAAAATTCATTTGGGAATTAAATCAAGTCTCTTCTGTCTTCAAGTTTTATCTGCCACTTGCCTGAACACTACCAGCTTTTCTGTGTTCAGATACTCAGCTGGTTTTCTGGTTTAAACATGTCTGCTTTTCTGATTTTATATATAACCATCCAAATGAACATGCATACATCCTTGAGTTTTCTTTTATTTAAAAGAAGTCTTCAAATTACTTTCAATTAAAAATTTGCTCAGTAATATTGATTCGCACTCTTTATGCAGCAAACATGCAATAGAAAAAAGTTTGTTGTATTAGAAATACTATGGATATGGTTTTGCAGACATAAATTAAGTAGATATTCTAAAAAGAATTAATAAACGCTGATTTTATCTGTTGGGGGTTTTTTTAGTTAATTTTATCTGTTTGTTGTTCTTTTTCCCATTCTTTAAAGCTACCATTTTCTACTGTTTGTACTTCCTTCTAATTATGTCGACATTTTATCTTTCCTCTATACTGCTTTTCTTACTTCTTATTCTCAACAATTAAAAAAGTGTAACACAGATACTAGAATTAAAATAGAGTGTTACATTTAAGAAAGGCTGATGAAGCATTTGTAAGATACTGGTGGCTGTGTTCTTACACTGTCTCTCTGGTTTCATTTGTACTCTAGGTGGTTGTGAATGCCCTGTTAGGAGCAATTCCATCCATTATGAACGTGCTTCTTGTTTGCCTTATATTCTGGCTGATCTTCAGTATCATGGGAGTAAATCTATTTGCTGGAAAATTTTACTACTGTGTTAACACTACAACTGATGAGAGATTTGATATCAGCCAAATCAACAACTATAGTCAATGTGAGGAGCTTATAAAAAACAATGAAACCGCCCGATGGAAGAATGTGAAGGTTAACTTTGATAATGTAGGCCTTGGTTATCTTTCTCTGCTTCAAGTGGTAAGTCACCACACCTTAATTTCTATTTCTCTTTCTACATCTCTGTTGTTTACTTGTAACAGTAAAAAGTAATTTTGTATTCTTTCTTTCATTTAGAAATCTTGTCTCAGTTCTTGGTTTGGAATTATAAAGTATGGGATAAATCCATGACTCTATAGAAAGAATATAAAGCCTACAGGCTATGCTAACTATGAGAAAAAATACGTAATTCAAACCTAATTCACCTTAGCTGCATTGAATCTATATCAACTATACCTACTTTGCTAATACACAGAAAATAACTTTTCTATCAGATATTACTCATAATTGATAAAAGTTGTTAATAGATGCTGTATCCTCTCTAGTCAGATATTAGAATTCGCTTGCAATTCTCGTATATGAATAAAACATGCAATAGAAGGCAAGAGTAATCTATTAACATTGCACTGTGCTGGTGTTTATGATAAGCGCTAAAGACACTTAGTCTTCAGCTCTTAAACAATGTTTCTGACAAGCCATTTTCCAGGAAAAGCATGAGGTAAACACCAGTGTTCTGTTTATAGGCTACATTTAAAGGATGGATGGATATCATGTATGCAGCTGTGGATTCTCGTAATGTAAGTATAGTCCCTTGACTCCATTTGTTTTGATTGTATGAGCTCCAAGATTTAAGAATGTAATTTTAACATTTTTCAGAAGTAACGGTAAAAATGAGAGAACAAGGAGTTATTATAGTTTTGTAGTTAAAGAAAATGGAAACCATAGGAAAAATACAGGAGACAAAGAAAGCAGAGGAGCAGTCCTAAAGGATTCTATGTTCTCTATGGTGCAGTTGGACCAAAATTCCTCAATTCCACAGCAGACTTAACTATTGCCATAAAATACCTTTTCCTCCTCCCATTATGTGCATTGAAGCATTATTTACATTTGGAAACAGGCACCAATACACAGCTTAGAGATGATTTTTTGTAACAGTCATCTTTTTTTAAAGTTGAGAATTTCACTGTGCTCTGCAAGCCACCTGACTCCTTTCTTCAGGGCACAGTTCCTATTCTTAACTCGGCCTGTGCATTTGCTTACCCTTTTGCCTTCCCCTTGCTCCCTTGGTGGAAGTTGTCCTCTAGTTCTAAGTAGACAACTGAATAAACTGTACAGGTAAAGCTCCAGCTTTTTTGGTAAGCTACACTCACAGTGGGAGGCCTGTTGTAGTATAGTAAATGTGCATAGCTGTAACAAGAACATATGCTTACTCTAAACATTGCTTGGATGCCTCTCTCCCATAATCCAGGGCAGTTTCCTAAGTGCCTGTAGGAGTGAAAGCTCCAAAAGCCCACATCAGAGGCCTCCCACGAGATACACAGAAAATTTTGCAGCTTTACAAGCTGATGTTTCTGGTTGTCTGTAGACTCAGACAGATGGTACTATACTAGTTTAAACCAATTGTGTCTTCAGTATTTATTCTACACTCATAGGCCAGTTACATTTTTTTAAAATGAAATATCAAGTTTGGTAGCAAAGTTCTTTGTCAAGAATGTAACTTCATAGGTTGAAGATCAGTGGGATGGATATGTGGGAACTTGACCGTAAGAAGCAAAGATCAGAGTGAGAGAGTCCTAAATTCTATCCAGCAGATATTTCATTCTGTGTTCACAGTTAAACTAAGTCTTAGTTTCTATGCCTTTTTTGCAGGTTTTGGATCAGCCTAAGTATGAAGATAACCTGTATATGTATCTTTACTTTGTCATCTTTATCATCTTTGGATCATTCTTTACCTTGAACCTTTTCATTGGTGTCATCATAGACAATTTCAACCAGCAGAAAAAGAAGATAAGTACTTCATCATTACTCTGAAAAGAAAGCTAAAAAAATGCTTACTTTTGGTCCACACACAACAACTTTCTTCATAAAATATTATTTTTCCTTTTATGATGAGTTAATATGTGCTCTGCATATTAAATACATTAAGTTATTAAAGCTTACCATTTAGCTTGTTGAGAGTTTGATGGACGAGTGACAACATAATGTCTGTCCACGATTAGTGAAATACTCAGTGTCACCTTTGTAAAGATGTGAATTTGGGGCTGGAGTTTTTAATAGACTCAAGAAAAGGCTAACCATTGAAATTGCTAAATGTAGCTATAAAAACTCTTAGCTGTACTATCTTCATGTCTCAGAGCTCAGCAGTGTAGATTTCTGAACTCTAATAATAAACATTGTATTATCTTTATTTGTACTCTCTAGTCTTTGTATTTTGTCAGCACTGCCTCAAAAGGTATCAGTGTTTCAGCTGCAGAACTTAACTAAAGTATCTGGCTACACAAAGTATAATTGGAGTGGTGGAAGTGCTGTCGGATCCATGTGCTGAAATGGGTTGAGATGGAGAGAAATTGGCTTCTTTTTCTACTCGGTCTACATAGTGGTTCCAGGATCTCATGCTTCAAGTCCTGCCCCGGTGGAGGGAGAAGAGGTTGTGAAATACGACCATCTGGATACCTTCTAATTCTCCTTTGGTATCTTAGATGCCAGTTCTGAAAGTTTGTCAAAATTTACTCTAGAGGAAAAACAAGAGAAGGGGATTGAAATATTTTATTAGTTCGTGCCTCTCTAATAAGTGATAGAATTTAGTAGGACAAAGAAAAAGCACCTCTCCTTCCTCTGTACCTCCCCTCTCCCCAATGAAAAGCAGAGGTCTACCACAAACAATGCAAGTTCAAGAGCCTCTCGAAAAAACATCCTAAAGATTGAGTGGAATATGTAAAGGAATTCTTCTGTTAGCAAAGCACTAATAATCATGATAAAAGGGGATTTTTATGTCTATCCTAACTTTTCCCACAGATGAGAATGTGAACAAGAGTGATTATTACTATTCAGTATCTTTGTTTATAAGTAATCAATATAGATATGTGATTGTAACCAGGTTTTGTCTCTTTGGTTTACTTTGGAGGTCAAGACATTTTTATGACAGAAGAACAGAAGAAATACTACAATGCAATGAAAAAATTGGGTTCAAAGAAACCACAAAAGCCTATACCTCGACCAGCAGTAAGAATAAAAATATTTTGTTATTTTTATATTTCTTTACAAATGGGAGTATTTCAATTATGCCTTAGGCTGAATTAAGTTGTAAGCTAAAACTCTAAGTAATATAAGAAAAGCCTTATTCATCTGAAATCCAATTTTTTTTCTGTTTTATACTCAGAATATGGAGAACTCTTCCCTTTCCTTTTTTCCCACTCATTTTATCTCTGCTAATGGCAGTGACATTTTATGTGACATTTTTTCAAAACACTGATTTGACTAGATCAATTAAATGTGGCAGTGTATTTGTCAAAAGCCTTAGGGCACAGGCTTTTTCAGTCATTGAGGAAGACTCTGAAACTGCTGTATGGGTTCAAGTTACCATATCATTGCCTGAAAAAAACTCCTTTTGCCCTTCACATTCCTGTTGCATAATCCATAGAAGGGTTTGCTCTCCTGAGCCGGGCTACCCTAGCACTACAGAGCAGGGTTTGGCTGGGGTAGAGAGTGATTCCAGTTCTACTTTGGATTGTGGAACCTGCTCAGTGGCCTGTCCAGCCATCAGTAAATTCTCTATAGCTGAAAAATGGAAGATACTGTTTTGTTTAAAAGGTTATTCTGGTGGCATGAAGAGCATTGAAATCAGGGCTTGAAAACTTTACAAGTTTTCTGGCAAATGAAGTGCTATTAACTCTCAGTCTGCTTACATCCTCCCCCCACTTAGTTGTTTTCAAATTTTACCAAGCTGGGGCATGCAGTTAATAGTCTGTGTCACAAAAGGTTACAGTGAACTGGTTCAGGGTGGCAAAGTCTCCTTTGCAACTTTAAAAAAATGTACCATGCATATTTTGAAATCATCCCTTTACTGCTTATAAACACAGTAGTTGCATTTCTATTTAATTTGTGTTCACATGTACAAACTGGAAAATTCATACAGATGGAGTACTTCGTAGAAGACATGAAATCCCCTTCATACTAGATTTAAATAATCTGTAGCAATTTCAAAAGAGAAATTTTACCCAATGCATATCGTAATTAATCTTATTTTTCCCCCCTCCAGAACAAATTCCAAGGCATGGTCTTTGATTTTGTAACAAAACAAGCATTTGATATCAGTATCATGATACTTATCTGCCTTAACATGGTCACAATGATGGTAGAAACAGATGACCAGAGTGAAGACATGGAAAACATTTTATATTGGATTAACCTGGTGTTTATTGTACTTTTCACTGGAGAATGTGTCCTGAAATTGATTTCACTTCGCCATTACTACTTTACTATAGGCTGGAATATTTTTGATTTTGTGGTTGTCATTCTCTCCATAGTAGGTAAGAACAATTCTTTTTTAGGAAATGGCTAATTCTGTGGAAACTGAAACATTTTTGGCATGTACAGTCTATTTATATTTTGATTCAACATTGTTACTAGAAAGTCTGACCACAATTTTTCTTTCTTCTGATTTCATATTACCTATAAAATAGCTGAACAGTATGGTAAGAAATTTTTTTTGCAGTAGCTTTCATACACTCTCACTTTTCTATGAGTTGAAATTAGATCTTTATTCCAAATTCAATAGAAATTCCTCACATAGAAACAAACCCATACATGAAAGGCAATTTTGATAGAAACTAACAGTGGCAGTTGCAGGAAAAGAATCCAGCAATCCAAAATCCAAGAGCAAAATCTGTGTGGGACTGTTGTTAGGCTAGCATGCAAGCACCCCAAACAGCAGGGTAAAACCCTCCGCTTACTTCAGGGTTTTGTTTGATCCTGAGAGGTTTTATGCCTGAGCTAGAGTGAGCAACTGGAGAAGCAGAGCTGAAGCAGATGTAGTAATAAATACATGGCTCCACTAATCTTTATCTAGAGCAGAAAACCTGAAAAAACTTGAGTAAAAATTTTGTCATTTTATCTTCTCAGAACTCCTTAATATGCAAATAGATGTTGCCATTTTTGTATGGAAACAGGATGTAGTTATTTTTCTGTCTTGAGGCACAGAATGTAATTCTCAATTCTACTCTTCAGTGAGTTCTAAGAAGCCTTTTTATTATCAGTTTATGTTTGGAATTGCTGTGTCATTAATACTAAACTTGTGGTCACATTATTTTATGTGTGATGAAGAAGTTGCAGTTCTCTTCAAACATACGTATTTTCTTTGAATACCATAACTTGATTACATGGCATTTTGATACTACTATAAATACGATCTTCAGATTAACTGAGTTTATTTTTCTTACAGTTAAACAGAAAGCTATTCTTCTGGTCTCATCATTTGCTAGTCTACATATACTAGTTATCAGTTTGTCCGAAAAAGATTGATTTTGTGTATTTGTGTGTCTGTTTGCATATGTAGTCATACAATTAATACTTAGAAAGAGGTAATTGCTGCAGTTTTTCGTTATCCTGCAAATTACTGCAGATTTTCTATTGGATTTATGGGTTTTCAAAGCATACCAAACTGTAAAGGTTTTGTAAAGACAACTGAATGGCTAGTTTCTAAAATCCGTTCAAATAACCTGTTCTTCTTAAAATTGCACAATGTTTGTAGGATAAATCTTTAGCAGTGATTTTTAAATGTAATAATATTCTTTACTAATTTATCTTGTTTTTCAACAGGTATGTTCTTAGCTGAAATGATTGAGAAATATTTTGTATCCCCCAC
>NW_009603062.1:0-940 GCF_000690535.1 Cariama cristata | reverse complement strand
TACTGGCCTGTGTATTCCTTCAGCGTGATGGCACCCCGCTGTCCCAGCAGAAACTGTTGCTGCTTTCTAAGACTCACCAGGCATGATGAGCATCTGACAGTGCAGCATTAAGAGTTGCTCATGGGCTGGGCTTTACTGCTCTCCTCTGAATGGCTTCTTTCTCAGAATTGCTTATCCTGACACCCCTGTCCTTGCAGCAAACTTTGGCTTCAAATCCTTCTTGGCAATGCTGATCATCTGTGGTAGGTATTATTTGAAAAGCCAGGTGATAGCAAGCAATTGGCTTTCCAGTGGCAAAATATTTGGTCCCACATCAGCAATAGAATGAAGAATATGATGCTACTGTGTCCATGGTATTTGTTCTTTTAACTGTGTGTACCTGTTTGCCATATATGTATAGCCCTTCACTTTGTGGGAGGGATGTTAATGTCTGAACATAGAATTAATCTAAAGATGTCAGCTGGGCAGCACTGTACTGTTATTTATTGATCCCAGGAAGCCATTGTTTGGAGAAAGAGAACATTTTCTAGAATTGACAAAGCATTGTGTCAATATTCACAAATATTTACATGCATGAATGGCTAGCTATTGGCATATTGAACAATATCAGGGCATTTGTGCTTATTTAACTCTGAGCACCCAATGTAGCGTTTATAGTAATTCCATGTTTCTATGTCAGTGCTGCATCTCATTCTGGTAGCATCGGTCAGATTGTCTGAAAGAATTGGGTGCTTTCAGAATTAATGCCACAGCACGAAGACTTGTATTCCATGGTAATGGAAACCCTGATAATTAATTCTTCTCATTTTTTAAAGTTAATTGTGATTAATTTGCTGGCTTTACATTTTACACTGTAAAATGAAGATTTGCAGACACTGACAAAAAAAGCCACTCTAGATCTCAGTAATCCGGTATCCTGGTGAACTGCAGCACACCAGAA
>NW_009603061.1:22525-68814 GCF_000690535.1 Cariama cristata | reverse complement strand
CCTCCTTGCATTTCCCAGAACAGAGTTATCACTCAATCTACCTCTACCGACAGCAGCTTCCTAGCTTCCACAAATTTCTCTGTATTCATGAAGCTATTTGTCACTGTACCTGTCTTAAATATTAGCAAAGTAAGCTCGCCCGAAAGGCTTAAGCTATAATCTGTCTGAGGTGCATGTGGAGGCATATATATGTCTGACTCGAAATCTTGTGAAATGTCTACCTATTGGTTGTGTGACATCCACTTTTAGACTGGGTAATCTCCGGTTATTAATAGAATCATAGAATCGTAGAATCATTATGGTTGGAAGAGACCTCAAAGATCATCAAGTCCAACCGTATAATATGCATATATAATATGCTTAGCAAAGAAGAATAGGAAGAAAGTTATCTTCCTTATGTATCTCTTACAAATAAAGAAGGGACCAAAGTCTGAAGACCTTATTAATTTTGCATATCTATCTTTGTTCTCATGCCCTCAGGAGCATATTGCTAGAGTCAGCGACCGGGGGTTTTGCCTTTTCTGTGCCTCTGAAAGGAGATGCTGGACTCCTTCTCGTCCACTCCTTTAGCACGGTGTAAGGCTGCAGGTAGGTACCAGAAGGTCAGAGGTACCTACACAGGCAGAGGCAGGCAGGCACCAGTGCATGCTGCCTGTGACTTCAGTCTGTGAAAAGTTATTATTTGCGTTATCAAAGCTGAGCTACCATTACTGAAGTGAACAAATCCATCCTGCCAGAATTTCACTGTGTGATTCACAGACTCACTTCTTTAGGTCTGACTTTCATTCCTATTTTCCAAATCAATTATTTTTCTTTTGGCTTTATGAAAACATGTCCTGTCCTCTTGCAACCGTTTAACTACATCACACAGACAATTTTTCAGGTATAATGTGTCTTTTCGTAATTTACTAATTCAATCACATTTCTGTCAGCAAAAAAATTATATCAATCTAGCACGAATCCTTGCGGGATGCCATTGCACATAACACCATTCACAAATATTTCCTCATTGTATTAATCAAACCAACTCTTTGAAAAAAAGAAAGAACTGATCAGAAAGTTTGAACTGCTTCTTCAGAACATGAAGGATTTTTTTTTCAAAGATTATTACATTGGACTTTTATAGTTAGACGTAATATTTCTTCAAAGTAGAACACTGGTTTTTGATAGATTTAAAAAAATGACAAATTCAGTTGAGTAGCAATTCAAACAGTTGGTCTTTCATTCCTAAAATCTCTCCCATTAATATAACTAAAAAACCCCTGAAAAGAAACCTTTTAACCAACAGGAAGAAAATAATAGTTCTAATTCTCAGCCTGAAAGGAAATACAGTCAATTATATGGCCAGCAACACTAATATGAAAACATGTATTTAAGCACAAGTTATTGGAACAATCATAAATTAATTGTTTAGGTCCAGTTCATCAAAGTGCCTCATGTGCACCCTAGATTAGTGGCATTCAGATAACTAAATTGTTAGAGAAATATGGCATCATTCTCCCAGAGAGGATATTCGTAATAGTTACTTTTGCCTAAGGAAGGAAAGCTACTGTGTCATCATCCAGAGGACCTTTTTTCTCTTCAGGAACTATGAAGTCAGGTAGTTTTGCTAAGGTAGTGGTTTTGAATAAGCCCTCAGACCCCTACTTTTATGTCTGTGAAGTGGGGATATTACAAGATTGCCCTCCTTCAAAACGGCAATATGATAAACATTGCCAGGCTGTGAGATCAGTACAACTATCTAAGGCATTTGAGACCTAAACTGGATATGCAGCTTCTTTAGCTTCCAAAATAATAATAGTAAAAGCAGAATCATCTTTTTAATTAATCTGATGCATAGCACTCAAGGAATCTTATGCTGTCAGGATTCTGCACTGTCAGAGTTTAGAGCATTTGAATGTATGCGGTCCATCAGTCACAGGGGAGATATGGGAGGTATTAACGTTAGCCGGTGATAAGAAAACATGGTATTTTTCTTCTATTATAAAATTCAGCAAGATTTCAGAAATTTAGAAATGTAATTTTTCCACCTTAAAGAATCAATGTAAGTATTTTGCTTTTAACAATGAAGCTTTTGGAAAACTCTGCATTAATGTGTCAGTACTTTGTGAAAGAATGAACAAGAATAACATATTCTTTCATTTTTTTATTACTTTTTGCAAGTTTCAAAACTTGAAAAGAGGTGAAAACTATGCAAAGTAGATATTCATTCATGCATTCACATGTACTAATGCATAGGCAGGTAACTACAGGGAGATGAGGACTCATTAATTAATTTTAGCCATCTAAATTGAAGACACAAGTTTTAAGGTCTCATGTAGCTAGTGCAAAAGGTGAGCACCTTCACAGAACAGTCCATCTAATCCTAAAATAGATGTTCAAAGTAGGTGTGATGGTCACGTCATCCTTGCACAGCTGAAATAGAGCAGATGAGTCCCATCTGAACAGGTTACACAGAAATAATGTGTGTCTATAGATATGAATCCAAACATAAAGAACTGTATTAACTGTGACACTCTAAAGGTGTCATATATGTATATGTATTCTATCACAGATGGGCCTGAAATTGCTTTTTGACTAGACTGGATAATCTTCAACTTGCAATTGCAAACCTGCAAGTGAAAATTCAAGTGCAGCCTAAGTGAATTCTCTAGGGGATGGTGAATCTGGTGTGTCCATGTGTAGTGGAGTTACAAACGGTCTAAACCAGACATGTCGATGGAAAGCAAAGAGAAAGCGGAACATACCATCTCTAAGGACACATCAGAACCACTCTTTCAAGGCCTACCAGCGCTGTTAGCATTTGCAATGAAGTTTTCTGCTGTGTTCTGCTAGATTTTTAAGTGAATGGTGACAGAATTTGACATCTATGCTTATTTATTACCTATAGTTCCTTTGTTTTCAACTTCAGCCCTTGTAGCAAGGTGACATTTTGGAACCAATGTTTCCATTAACTCAAATCAAGTGGCATCTTATTTCTGAAGTAGTCATATCTAATTTTAATGGAGGTATTTAATGGCATAGCACCCTCCTCAGTAAAAATGACAGTGACAGAATAAGACCCTCATTCTGCACTATATCACTTAGAAACAGAAGACAAGAATAGGCCATAAAAGCAGGATTCATGTGAAACTTCATCTAGTTTATCACCAAGGAAGGTGGCAGGAAAGAACCATCATACATTTCCAAAGAATACGTTAGACCAGTAACAAAATAGTGATTATTGGTAAAAAACAGGTAAGCCTTTCAGCCTTGTTGAATATTAAACCATAAATATTAATACTTAATAAAGTGTTGTCTAGGAAGACAATGAAAAGTTGCTTTCAAAGGAAGAAAAAAAGGACAAATTGTTGCTTTTTTACCAATCCTTGTCCTACGTAATACCAGCAAAAAAATAAAGCGTTTGATCACATCTTAATAAACTGAATTGCAGTGTCTCAATTTTGAGAAAAAATATAATCATGCTTCAATATTAGGAAAAAAAAAACACAAATCAACAGAACTCCTGAAGTTTGTGGCTAAAGTTTTGAAAACTGCATTACAAGTATAGCTCATGGATGAATATTCTGCTATCTCATAAACTTTTCTTAAAGACGGTTCTGTGCTTGGGGCTTTCATAACTTGTTTTTCACTTTCCTACCTGGATTCTCTAGTGTCTAATGAGAACTCATATTGCTGTCTTCCCCTCATTAGTAGATGCTCTTTCATCAGTCTCTGATTTTCTTAAGATATGTCAGACATTCATAACCTTGAGATCACTATCCCATCTGTAAAATTTGGCTGAAATAGACCAGACAATTAAAAAGCAACTGGGGTGGGGAAGAAGGGGACAGACAGAAAAATACAGAAATTCACACACACACTGAGCTATTTCCCAGAACAGAGTTATTACTCAATGTACCTCTACTGACAGCAGCTTCCTAGCTTCCACAAATTTCTCTGTAATCATGAAGCTATTTGTCACTGTACCTATCTTAAATATTAGCAAAGTAAGCTCGCCCGAAAGGCTTAAGCTATAATCTGTCTGAGGTGCATGTGGAGGCATATATATGTCTGACTCGAAATCTTGTGAAATGTCTACCTATTGGTTGTGTGACATCCACTTTTAGTCTGGGTAATCTCCGGTTATTAATAGAATCATAGAATCGTAGAATCATTATAGTTGGAATTGTAGAATCATTATGGTTACCCCATCTGTAAAATTTGGCTGAAATAGGCCAGACAATTAAAAAGCAACTGAGGTGAGGAAGAAGGGGACAGACAGAAAAATACAGAAATTCACACACACACTGAGCTTGTTTCTCCTTTTCTTAAGAGTCTAAGTGAGTTATGTGCTCGAGAGAAAGATTTAGAGCACTCATGCTGAACAGCGATTAGCTCCCTAATTTACTTGGCAATCCGAGAAGCCTGAATTTCTTATACAGAAACCAGACAGAAGTAGGATACTACCAAATGGAGATTCAGGGTATTTACATCAATTATCCAGAATAAGTAGTGAAAATACTATCCCTTCTGTACTCATCCTTCTTTATATGTGACTTTCACTGTCATGAAGGGCTTCAAATCTTTTTCTCTGTATATCTTGTAACTTCTTCATCAAATAAAGCACGGGTCTCAAACTACAGACTGTTCAGTACACAATCATAATTAATTTCTTTATTAACATCCATTATTTAAAGTGTTTCAAGGAGAGGTATCTTCAAAAAACAGTATCCTATGAAGCAGGTAGCACAAGGTCACCGTAATGGAAGAGATGAATCTTGATTCATCTGCCAGTTGAAGTGGGCATTTATTTGAAGGTTAATCTAGCAACATTAAAACCAGCATTTCCTCATTTCCCGCTGTATTTTTTTACTCTAAGTAAAAATAAATATAGTAGCTAAAACCTCTATTGTTATATGAACTTTAAAGGTTTTAAACCAAGCATCTCTACTAAGTCACCTTTAAAGATGAAGCAGACTGATGAAAAAGTATCAAGTACAAATGTGAATCTTTGGCTAGTGCAGATCAGCCCAATTTCATTTAACACACTGAATCAATGTAAGCTTATATCAGCACACTTGTAAGCTTAGTTTTTTGCTTTTTCTGACTTATTGTGATTTTAATCTTTTGTTAGTCCATACTTTATTAGATTAGACAAGAGAATAGTAGCTCTTCCAAGAGATCAAAAAATAATTATTCAAAATGCCCAGTGAAAACTAATAGTTAAAAATCAGGTACTGATTATCTAAAGAAAAACTCACTCTACAGGGGTACCTGTACACTGCATAGAAAGCATGCATGCACCCTTAGAGTTGTGAAAAAATCTTGACAGACAATTGCTCATTAAAATCTGATAATTATAATCAGAGTTCTTTGACTCCCTCTAATTGGTAACAACAGAACTAAAGTAATCGGTGTTTTTGGCATTCTGTCTAATGCATCTCATAAGAATTAGAAAACAATATAGAGAATAAAAAATGTTTTATTAGTTATAGGATTTAAAAGACATCAATTAACTTCTTTAAAATCTCCCTTTTTTCCCTTTAAAAGATGAGGCAATTTGTTTCCTTGATGTGTGAGCCGTCATCAAATCTAAATTCACAGCAAGAACACTTCTGAGATAGCCCAAACTTATCATGAGGTTAATGAACCATTGCACTAGTCCGATCAAACCCATTTGTCAATGAATAAAATTGCTCATCTGCTATCTTGCAACATAATTTGGAATAAAACTGCCAAAATAAGAACTTATTTATGTTTCTCTTTAGCAAAAATTACTCCTTCGGATTGTAAAATGTGTGTATATTAGGTCAGTAATGTAAGGAGAGTTTATTATTTTGCATCAAAAGTCACATATTAAGTCTGAACCAATTTCTGATTTCTGGAACATAGATGTTATGTGAGAGCAGAGTTGGACCTACATTATTTCAAGTAATTTCTGTTGTGAGGTCTGTCAAGACAATCTAATACAGGATTGAGTATGGGTTAAGCTACCCAGAATTTTTCAGGGAAAATCAGGGCAGAAAATTTAAGCATAGCAGGTTACTATTACCATATACTATTAACTAATCTTTTATTGTTGCATTTATTTATTTAACTAGTTATTGTACATGATAACCACAAATTAAGCTGAATGCAGTATACCAATATCTGAAGATTCCAGATTTGGAACAGTCAACGAGGGAAAGTTGCTGATAAATAATGATTGCATTAGTCACAAGGTCTTTTCTGCTGTTAGCCAGAAAACAGGAGCAATGAAAGTAAGGTGCGTGACATATTTTTATGCAGAAAGAAATGATACAACGGTCTACCCATTGATACTGAGTGTAGAGATGTGAGTAAGCAGGCTGGGAAACAAGTGGTTCAGGAGCTGAGTAATGACCATTTCATCCACAGGAATTGCTGCCTCCTTCAGTCACAGGTGAATGAGTCTTGGAAGTTTCGACAGAGGATAGAAACAAACTAAATAAGTCACCTTAGACCTCTGGGCCAGTAAAGGTAAAAAATGCAAAAATGAAGTGTAAGACACTTGCTGTGGAGTACACTTTTTGATTAATTCACCTGAAGTTGGAGAAAAATTTAGGAAATTCTGCAAAACCTGTCCTGTATCCTATAATATTTTGTTGTAAACAGAACAACATTCACAGGGCTGCTTAATTCTCCACAAGTGACGAAAGCTACAATGTAAGAGCCCCGTTAGATACTGAGCGTGTGGGGTGGCCCATCCTACAAGCAGGGTAGACAGCGTACCTATAGAAAATCCAGATTTAATTTTGTATTTGTTCATATGATATGAAAAGCCTCCAATGCCATGTGGATATTTTAAGTTATTTTGTCTGTCTCTGGAAGGACCAGTCCTGTGAAGTAGAAACAGAAAATCTTTAAAGGATGATAAAAAAGTCCCATACGGTTCCAACAAAGACCATTAAGTGCAGGATAGTGTTTTCACTTACTGTCTGGTTAAAACTTTTGATTTCCATGGCTCACCATCAAATGCTCAGCCATAGGTGTAACTTGTAGCAGAATATGGGACAAAGAAACTTCCTCAGAAAAAGTTACCCAGCCTTTAGACTTACAGCACACTCTTGTATTCACCTTTCTTGCTTAAAGCTCCTGCTTTTAAAATTTCCCTTTGCAGTTCTCAAGATTATCAGTTACATTTTTCATTTAGAGCCAAGTTGAAAACATTGGGTACATGTCCTCCTAAAACTTACAACCTCATGGATTCTTATGACAGGCAAGAAGATAAAAATGTAATACTGTATTTCCGACACCATGTTTCTTTGTTTTTCTTCCCCAGCAATTTCCCATTCCTTCACAAATAACACCCAAATATTTTTTGTTCTCTTATATGTTCTCTGTAAATATTTCTCTTCCTTACATGGATTACTTGAAACGAATTGTCCAGGGAAGAGTTTGCATGGGAAAACCTCGTGCCAGCTAGAAAAGAAAATGAAAGCAGAAAGAGGATGAATATAGAAAAGCTGGTATTGGCCTGGTTCAAGGAATGGAATAGGTCTTCTTGAAAGGTTTCTGCTGGAGAAGGTTTCTGTTTTTTCCGGCTATCATAAGGTGGTGCCTGGGATGGTCATGGCCCGATGCAGTTGTATTGTCTATATCAGTGATATCCGGTACCTTTAATATTGGGCTAAATGTTTTGCCCTGGAAATTCTCCGTCAGATATCAAAAGTGATCTAGTTGAAATAAGACTGAAATGCAATCCTGTGTGAAGGTCCCATGTTCCATTTTTAAGCATGTGCTTATTGTTTCAGATAATAAATTAAAGGTTCCTAAAATAGAAGTTCTCATTTTGGGGACACTATTTTGATTTAATCGTTTTCTCTGGGCTCAAAATCAGAATCAGTTACAAAAATAGAATACATCACCTAAAACTTTTTCAAACATGTTGTTGACTGTATACTTGCCAGACGATAAAAAAAAGGACAAAATTAAAAATAAAAAGGCAGTAAAAATGCAAGCAAATGATGCTTGGCATAAACAAAGAAATCTAGAAGTCATAAAATTAAGAAGGGCTCGTATGATAACCAAGTCTGCTTATAACACAGATGCATGCAGTTTTAAGAATTTGTTCTTGATCAAATGTAGCATAACTTGTGGGTAATTATATCTAGTATTGCTGATCATGGAGAATCTCTAGAAATTTACATTAAATTATTGTAAGTGCTAATCATCTTTACTATTAAAAAACATTTCTCATTTTCATCTTCACACTTCAACATTTAGCAGTGACCTCTGTAGTATCTGATGGTATGAAGCAGCTCTTAACAAAGCATTACTTGTGCTTACTTATCCTTATACATTAGGATCAAGCCGTCCTTTGAAATTCTTATTTATAACATAAAGACGTTGATCAGCTGGAATCTTTCATACTAGCCTTGCAGAGAAAAATGGATAGGGCAAGTAAGGAAGTATTTTCTACTCTCAGGAGCAGAGCTGTGCTTGAAATAGTCAAGGATAGGATTTTTCAAAGCGGTCTTCAGGATTTACATAGCCAATTCAGCTGTAGATGGGTGGTTCACTTTTGGACCTCTTTGAAAATCCCAGAGTTAATTATCAGTATTTTGTACAACTCTTTGAACCTTCAAGATGTTCTAAAGAAAGGTAAGTGCGATGAGAGTTTGTATTAAACACAGCTTGTAAATTATATAAATCACACTTTAAATCCCTGAATAGATTGATCCTGTTCTGGGTGTTTTCCCTCTAGGACATGTATAATCAGATTCAGTTACAACGCTATACTGCATAACATCAGCTTATTAAGCAGATCATTGAGAACTACAAAGCAAGAGACTCTGAAACTGACCCTAAGAGTTTCTCCTTACTTTCAGCACCATGTTTAAACACACACATCGTATCTGACGTCTTTAAGTGCTTCTGGTAAAACTAAATGATTGTACTTAAAGGTAAATTAGGTACTAGTAATTCATGATCTACCCAATAAAAAATTGAGGAGGAAAGGACGGTCCCACATTGCTCCTCCTTCTGAAGACAAAAATACCATGTGAATCCATTAGCTGGTGACTGGCAGCTCTCAAGGTTGACAAGCTTCTAAACCAAAAGAGTCTAACAAGTAATGTATAGAGCTAAAACTCACGTGATTGGGACAAAAGGTAAAAGAATTTGCATAAATAGGTGGTTTCAAGTTATTGTTATCCTATAGGTTAGTTTTTTAAAAGTATTAGTTACTCTACAATGCCACACAAATGAGTAATTTTCCAGTCCCCCTCTGACATCCTGGTTGCTGGAAGGGGCATTCATTTGGTAATGTTTTGGAGGTGTTGTAGGTCCCTGGGATGCCTAAACAGCATTAGCTTTTTGATTTTAACAGTGCTGCAACAGACATACCGAAGTCCTGAAAGGAAGTTAACATTACTCATTTGTGTGGAGTGCCATAAAAACGATTACAGATGAACCAGAGTACAGATATGGAAATATATCTTTATAATCAATGCTACAAAACCATTAAAAGAGTTTAAAGGTTCCCATTATGCTAGATAAATACTAGCTATAATAGGAAAACTGTCGTGTCTCCAAAGCTTAGGATTCAAGCAGATCGTGTAGCCAAAGTGCGAAGAATAGAGGCACAGAAAGATGGTTATAAAGGAGGTAACGGGCACATGCAATCCCTCTTCATGCCCGATCCTAGTCCTCAATCACTATTACTCCTCTGGCATTATCTTTACTTGGAAGTAAAATATTGAACAAAATTCATACTGAAAAAGAAAAAGTGAGAAGCAGCAAACAATCTTTCTCTTCTGAGGTGTTTTCTTTGATAATAAACCTACTTGATTTACATGCTTTTTTCTGTTTTCTCCTTAAGCCAGACGAAGCAAGCTGAGAAAAACAGCCTATTTAGGATATAAAGCAATAATGGGCCTTTGATTATCACTGATTTTAAAACTTTCTTAATCTGATGTTTAATAAATAATGTCTGTTTCCTATACGAAAACAACATTCAGTTCATAACTTTTAGCACCATTTAAGGTATTTTATTTCTGAAACCTATAAAGTTCTTGTGCTGGATTCCAACCTGAGGGCTTTCTAACACAACCATCACTCTTTGTTTTACATATGCTTCCCTAGATGTTCTCATGATAAAATTTCCATACTGCCTGCAGTTATATTCTGGAAACTACACTGCAGATTTGTATGGCTAGGAGCTACAAGGCTTATGGACGATGGCTCATTCTTGCATATATAGGTACACTATACATGTAGTGAAAGAGTCATTTGGGCTCCTGTGACTTGTCATTTGTAGCAGTACTGCCTTCCAGGTATAAAAGACTTGGTATTACAAATTTTGCATTAGGATGCTACTTAGCAAGTACCTACACTTTAGTACCTAGTACTAAATACAGGGAAGATTAGTGGTTAAGTCAGGTCTTTCTCCACAGGGAGATCACTGCTAAAAATGTTTTAAGATGCTATGGCAAAGTATTTCCCAGAAGGTTATTATTTTTCTTGACCGCATAATAGTAGTTCTTTGTGGCCCAGCTTGTGCATGTTCAAATTTGCCATACATTGCACATATGAGGAATGAGACAACCCCTGCCCTGCCTTTCCTGCAGAAATTTCAATTTAAATACAGAGGACAGTGAATCCTGCAAACTACCTATCACAAGTGCACTACCTGCATTATTGTTTTCTTTTTGTCTTTTAGTTACTTAAATAATAATTATTAAAATTATGACAACTAGTTAAAGGATTATACTTGTCCAATCACTTTTTGGTCCTAAAATTGGGTGATACTGTAGTGACAGGTAGAGTTTGTTCTTCCTATTACTGAAATTTGGAGAAAAGCCTGACTTGCAACCTTGAAGAAAAATTATCCATGTCTTGGTCATTAATGGAATGAAGTCATTCTCAAGGGAACTGTGCCCAAATCACCAATTCATATCCATATCTTTCTCATTTAGGTTTGTTATTCCAGCTTTCACTGTACGTCTATCTAGCCTGTACACATAGTGTTCCTTCAGAACATTATATCACTACAAAGACACACCTAGTTAAGTGTAAATAGAATACTTCCTGCACAATTAGATAATATTTTTCAACTAGCTTAAGCTAAACAAATAAAAAAAAAAGTGGACTTACATTAGAATAATTCTCACTTGTTTGTATTTATAAAAAAGCTATAACTCCTCTCTTAACCCTTAGTTACTGTCACATTTAATAGGAGATTGTTAGAGTTTTGTTACAGAAACATCTGCACAGTGGCAAATCGTTTATAGGCTCTAACTCCATTCCACTCAGCAATAAACACAACAGGGGGAAATCCTGGTTCTATAGAAATCAAGGAAGAGGATGTGGGAATTTCGGCACCCTGCAGTTTGGAGTCATTTTGCTGATTTCACCATAGTAATATTTCACACAGTAATGTTTCAAATGAAGATAAGTTTTTTGAGTGATGCTGGTAAATTAGGCAACTAAAATGTTTTAAATCACTGTGCTAAAAATTCTTGGTATTGAAAAGAATTGTTTGCTTTAAAAATACATTATCTCATCCTAGTTAGCAGGGAAGGTAAGGACAGAGAACAAAGTTACAGACACAGAAGAAAATATTCACAGTGATAACCGGAAATGACAATACATTTCTAAGTACTTTTACTAGACTGGTGGTTTAACGGTGTACAGCACAGTGGTGTTAATTAATTTTTTTTTCCCCAAAATAACATTTACAATCTATACATAGAAAGAAAACAGTACTTGAATGCTAACTGAGGAACTTTGTGCATTTCTGGGTCAGCTTGATCACTACCTGCGCTTATCTCAGCTGCCTTCTATGGATGGCTTCTCTTGGTTAAATGGAGTTTGTGAAAGAAAAGGAACAGAAAAGTTTGTAACAAGCAACTGTCTGTGTTATTTCCCCACTTTCACCTTTTAAATGTTTTATGGTCAGATCTTTCTGTTTTCAAAATCTTAGATATTTTCAGTATCTTGGACGCTTCTTGGTAATAGAATTCAGCATACAAAGAGCTCTTTCTTTTTCACATAGAAGAGGATATAAATTTTAATTTCTGGTGTCCTTTCTGGAAGGTGTTTTTCCAAGAGGCTGAGTTCTTATACTGTTCTACAAGGCCAAATTACACTTTACTCTCTGATATGTTGCACTAGCCAAGATTGTTCTGCTTGCTTTATTGATCTTTCCTTTATAACTATTGGCACCAAGTGGCTTTTACATATATGACTGCTTGTAACAACTGTGAGCAAGCATTTCTTCAACTTTAAAAGAACATAAATCTAACTAGATTCTTAATCTCAACTACAGTGCTGTGCTGTTTTAGTACTGTAAAAGATGTTCAGTTTGGTGATTTATAAAGAGTTAAAATGCAGAAGTTGTATATGGAGTTTCTTGCGGGAAAAAAGTGGTTTTTTTCTCAGAACATTAAAAAATAAAGTAATATCCTTGGCATAGGTAAAGGAGTGACTGTTTGGCACTGTTGTACAAAAATAGTATAGTCAATTAACATTATAAGTAGGAAAAGGATCCATGGATAGGTATTTATTTTCTTATTTTTCTCACTTTCGTTCCTGTTGTGTTGGAGTAGCAACAAACAGCCTGAGCAGAGCCTGTTTTGTTTTCTATTCCAGTTACAGGACTAGAGATGTTAATTTATTACCTTGGAAGTCAGTTCTCAACCATTTCCAGATTTCTCCTGGAGAAACTGGCAGGCAATATTGGGGACTGGTGGAGCAAAACAGTGGTGGTGAGAGCAATGAAATAATGTCATTTGTGATCTGTCTCATGAATTTAATAGACAGAAAAGGTTTAGGCAGCCAGGCATCTTTGTGCCACATCATGCATTTTCTTCACGCTTAAGAGGTATTACTAGTAGTCAGGTAGCCATCAGAAAATCAGGTCAACAGATAGTAATGATTGTTGTTTATTCATTATGAATTTGACCCATTTAAGAACAGTTAAGAACAGAAGCTATGACACAATCAGTCCCTGGAGTCGTCTAGTCCCTCTTGCAATTCTGATGTTCTCTGAAAAAGAATATGAAATAAAGGAGCAAATGGTGAAACTTAAGATGGACAGCAGGCTAAGGGAATAAATTTCTTTTACAATGGCATGAGAAGTACAGCATGGTACAATAATGACGCAAGTACTGTGTAATAACACAGACCCAAGCAGCATCATTTTGAGTTATGACTGTACTTTATTTTGAAATGAGGATAACACTGTCCAGTCATGGCTAATCTGGATTCAAACCAGCCATCCACAGAAGACAGTTTCTACCATAAGCAATTATTAATTCCCTTAGCCATCTAATCTTACTCTAGAAGATTTACCGAAAAAGAAAACAACTTCACTTAAGGCAACTTTTTGTGTTTTAAGTAAAATGGAGATATTACTAAACCATGTTCTTTTTAATAATGGAGAGTACTTTTCATTCAAGCCACAGTTTTGACAGAAAGACAAAGTATTTTGAAATGAGTGGTTCATTTGTGAACTTCTAATGGATATTTTGTATAGATAGAATTTAATTTGTAGTGGCCTTTAGGTTTTATAAAGTTTCCCTGATTATTCCTTCGAAACTAACTTCACTGATATGGAGATTTCACACTGAGATGTAAAAAGAAGAGCCACTGATTAAGGGCATACTGCAAACAATACTTTCGCCTTATAGCTATTTTATTGCTCACCTGTGGCTATGGAGATTTTTCTGCTTTTCTTCTGAAGTATTTTGCAAAAGGTCTCACTATATTGCTCGTTGAGTTAATGGGCTTGCTTAATCATCATGGTTTGGAGAACAACAAAGGAAACTGCATGTGTCCCAATTTATACTGCAAATGGAACAAATGCCTTCTGTAAGTATAAAAGGATGATTTCTTTTAAAGAATAAAGCCCTTTGAAACCAATTAATAGTTGACCTACATAGTAATGCACATCTCTCCATGTTTCCTCCCTTTTTTCATGGAAGTGATTTTTCAGTAGCAGAAAGAGTAAATAAGTATGTGTGATCATCCACTTCTACAATAAAGATTTGCAGGGTAAATATGCAAGCATCTTTTGCACCATTTCCATAAAATTAAACCCATTTTATCTTTATAACCTGCTACAATAGCAGCTGAAGAAAATAAGCTGCAATAAATCTTTCTCTACCTAACAACTTCCTTGGTATCTTTGTGCAAGGTACAATGGCTAGTGAGAACTTGAAAACACACAAACAGAACCTTTCATTCTAAAGATCCAAATCCCCAAAACATTTGTGTAGCTGGAAGCATTTTCAGTCTGTGATTCTTCAACACACAGCCAGGAGAGTTATCTGGAGGCTCACGGGGAGCAGCGTTGCACTTGCACAACATTTTGTCTGTTGCAACATCCTTATATCATTACTATCCTTGCTTATAACTCCTGATGTGTATCATTACTATTCTTGCTTACAAGTCCTGATGTGAGAAAAGAAAGTTAGAAATATGAATTATGGATTTAATAAAACATAGTATGGGACAGAAGCAGTGTGTTAAAGGGATGGCAACTGTGCTAGCTGGTTTAATAGCTGCACAACCAAGGAAACGAAAGCAGGAGGGGCCTAACCCTTTATTGTACACGTACCATGGAAGAACAGTAATATAAGATATTAATATAAGATATTGGCAAACAGGTGTGCTCTGTATGGCTGCTTAAAATAAGATTATTCTCTCAGCCTATTCCAAGATGTGGCATTTTGTGTTGATCTCACCTTGTAATCAACTGGAACTCCAGGGCTGATCTTAACAGAAAGCACTCATGCTATATGAAGTCTAACATGAATCCCTTCTTGAAGTTTATTTTTATTAGAAACATAGCTGTGTGTATAAACAGGCTCAAACACTCACTTGAGAAAGTAAGTAGGTTGATCAAGAAAAATATCTATACTATAACAGTGAGATTAAAAGTCCCAATCAAAAGTCACAAAAGTTAAAGACCGAAGCAGGGCTAGTGTCACCCCTTAAAATGCTACACAGAAGGAGTGGCATGTTCCTCAGTTGATCAGGAATATCTTTAGGCCGGAACCTGAAAGAACGGTGCTAACCATCAGAGTCATGAAGTTCTGTGTCATCTCTCCAATATGAAAAGAGGAGGACAATGTTGTAATTCCTTTCAAAATAAAGATTATTACATTTATGGATGAGATTATATGATATACTCGGCAGAACTGGCACATAACTGAGCTTGGTGATCTAGTCTTACAACCCAGTGGGAAAAAAAAGTGTTTCTAGTTTCCATCAACAGTCCTTTGATCCAAAATTCATCTCCCTCTGCGTGTTCTACCCTGATTGGGTCTGATTGAATGCTTTTGGTACTAAATCTCATCAAAAATTCACAGTATCTTTGTGTTGCCTTCAAGCACCTGTTAAATGACTGACTCAAAAATAAACCTGTTACACCATCCAGAGATGTACAGATGAATGTAATTAAGAAGACACCTCCATTCAGTAACGAAAAGGAAATTTATGTGTTGGCACTGAAGGTAGAACAACCGAACCATTATTTTCAGCATTATATGTAAAGATATGAAAACTGATATGTCCCTTATGCAAGATAATCCTTAAGAATTTAAATGGGACTGTAGAAATCCATACTCTTTGTTCCACCCATTTATAGAAAGGTGACTACTCACAGTAGTATAAACTAGTGCTTTCTTGTGCTTGTCTTCCTGATAACATTCTTTGTTCAGTAAATGGAGTCATATTTAACAATTAGACTGCACACTTCCCCCTATTACGAAGGGATGCAGCATTGCCAGCTTCATATTTACATTATACAGCCTTCAAATACAATTTTTGGATCACTGCTCCCTGAGCTTATTTTCACTTTGAACCATTGTCTCCTCATTTACCCTTCCTAATATTATCTGTAAATTATTTTTTTGACATTTTGTGTTATATGAATCCATTACTCACTGTCAGTCAATGATCTCTACTTTACTCAAATGCTTTCTCAGACATTTGCTGCTCTGTCTCTATATAACTCTCTTCTACACTGGATTATTGTTAAAATTAAACAATAGTATTTTCCATTTATATATCAAGTTATATAGTGCTAATATATGGCTACATCTGTATCAGCTGCAGAGGTAAAATACAATAATTATTCTAGAATAGAATCACAGAATGCTTTGGGTTAGAAGGGACCTTTGAGGGTCATCTAGTCCAACCTCCCTGTGATGAGCAGGGACATCTTCAACTCGATCAGGTTGCTCAGAGCCCCATCCAGCCTGGCTTTGAATGTTTCCAGCGAACGGGCATCTGCCACCTCTCTGGGCAACCTGTGCCAGTGTTTCACTACCATCACTGTGACAAATGTCTTTCTTATATCTAGTCTGAATCTACCTTCCTTTAGTTTAAAACCATTACCCCTTGTCCTGTTGCAATAGACCTTGCTAAAAAGTCCCTCCCCAGCTTTCTTATTGGCCCCTTTAGGTACCGGAAGGCTGCAATAAGGTCTCCCCAGAGCCTTCTCTTCTCCAGGCTGAACAACCCCAACTCTCTCAGCCTGTCCTCATAGGAGAGGTGCTCCAGCCCTCAGATCATCTTCATGGCCTCCTCCCTCTGGACACGCTCCGACAGGTCCCTGTCCTTCTTGTACTGGGGACCCCAGAACTGAAGGCAGTACTGCAGGGGGGTCTCAGCAGAGTGGAGCAGAGGGGCAGAATCCCTCCCTCAGCCTCCTGGTCATGCTGCTTTGGATGCAGCCCAGGATACAGTTGCCTTTCTGGGCTGCAATCACACATTGCCAGCTCATGTCCAGCTTTTCATCCACCAGTACTCCCAAATCCTTCTCCATGAGGTTGTTCTTGGTCACATCATCCCCCAGCCTATATTGACACTCAGGGTTGCCCTGACCCATGTGCGGAACCTTGCACTTGACCCTGTTGAACCTCATGAGGTTCACACAGGCCCATTTCTCAAGCTTGTCCAGGTCCCTTTGGATGGTACCCCTTCCCTCCAGAGTGCCACCAGCATCACTCAGCTTGGTGTTGTCAGCAAACTTACTGAAGGTGCCTTCGATCCCGCTGTCTATGTCATTGAAGATATTAAACAGTACTGGTCCCAATACGGACCCATGAGGGACACCGCTTGTCACTAATCTCCATCTGGGTATTGAGCCATTGACCACTACCCTCTGGATGTGACCGTCCAATGAATTTGTTATCCACTGAACAGTCCACCCATCAAATCCATGTATCTCTGATTTAGGGAGAAGGATGTTGTGGGGGACCATGTGAAAGGCCCTACAGAAGTCCAGATAGATGACATCTGTAGCTCTTCCCTTGTCCACTGATGCAGCCATTCCATCATAGAAGGCCATTAGGTCAGTCAGGCAGAACCTGCCCTTGGTGAAGCCATGCTGGCTGCCTTGAATCACTTCCCTGTCCTTCATGTGCCTTAGCATAACTTCTAGGAGGATTTGTTCCATGATCTTCCCTGGCACAGAGATGAGGCTAACAGGTTGATAGTTCCCACGGTCCTCTTTTTTACCCTTTTAAAAAATGAGTGCAATATTTCCCATTTCTCAGTCACCAGGGACTTCACCTGACTGCCATGACTTTTCAAATATCATGGAGAGTGGCTTGGCAACCGCATCAGCCAATTCTCTCAGGACTCTGGGATGTATCTCATCAGGTCCCATAGACTCGTGTATGTTCAGGTTCCTCAGGTGGTCACAAATCTGATCTTCTCTTACGGTGGGAGGGACTTCGTCCCCCTGGTACTTGTCATGCGGTCCTTTGACTTGGGAAGTGTGAGGAGTGAGGTTGCCAGTGAAGACTGGGGCAAAAAAGTTGTTAAGTATCTCAGTCTTCTCCTCATCCGTTGTTACAGACTGTAGCAATGCTGTTTAATAGTTTGGGGCAGTGGTTTTCAACCTACAGACTCTGTGGGTTGCTTCTGAGGTACTCACAAAAGTTAAGAAAAACTAGTGCATTTTCTAAGCTAATATTCCCTATATAGAACTGTACATCAACACTAGTGTTCTCTCAGAGGTCCATAAAAAAATCCAACGCCACTGATTTAACCTAAAAAGTAAAAAGAAAAGACTCATCAAGTAGTAACTGAAGGAAGATGCTTGTGTAGGCCTATGGAAATTGAATAAAATTTCAGTGAATACTAAACCTGCTCTGTAAGCAAGCAGTAAGGGATCTCTGAAGCATGAACTGTTCTAAAAATTGCATTTACATTTCTTCCAGAAGACTGTGTCACCAGTAGAACTATGCTTCATAATACCCTTCTTTGCCAGGTGTAATTCCTGTATGCCAAGACAAAATCTTTTAGGGTTATCTCCCTAGAAGTTTTTCCAAAAGCGAGGAATAGCTGAAAGATTTTTTGAAAGATAACAGACAGAAGTTTTTATGTTCTCATCCTCTGCAATAGCAATGGGTTATAAGTATAGTTTATTCCTTATAAACCATTGAAAGATAAGTGTAAGTCGTCGACTAATATAAAGTTAATACTCCAAGACCTACCTCTGATTAATATTTTAAACTAATATGAAAACCCATACTACATACTCTGAGATAGTTAATAGGAAAGTAGGAAAGCGATAGGGTAGACATGGAAACCATTCATTCAGGGCACTCCAGGACTTTACCCGCACAACTGATGCTACATGTGTTAGACTCACCACTCCAGAGGGGAAAAGCAAGAGATGGTGTTTATTTGATTTGGGAAATGTGGTCTACTTTATACAGCTTCACATTTTCCTTTCTGTTTACAAACATAGGAAGACATGAAAATATGTCTTTCCAGTAACAACTGACAATGAAACTGTATAGTATCTATGTTCAGACTACTATTAGTAGTCTTGCAACTGCTTTCTTGGCCTTCTTTAAAATTGCTCGGCAGAAATAGCTGCTGCTGAATATATCAAATCTATTACATGTTAATAAAAACCTTGAAGTCCTACAAGTGCACCTAAGATATTTCAATGCATGTTTCCTTAAAAATGTGTGGGGCTTTAAAACCTCAGAGGGAAATATCAGCATCATGTGTTGTGGCCGTTGCTATGGTAACTATACTTTTTGCTTTTATTCAGTAACAGTGTGAACTAGCTCTTAAGCTTGTGCAACAACACAACCTGCTGAAGACTAAATTACTAGGGTTCTACATACTTATGCACGCTTTCTTTTTTGTTACATTTTGCTCCTCAAGAATAAATGGATTTTAACATAAAAACAAGATTTTGACCAGCTGAGTTTGACCAGCTTTCCACTACTTGCTGTGCCTCTCATCTTGTGGTTCGTAAAAATATGAGGTAGGCAGTTATGCAAATCTAGAGTGGTCTTCATCAATCCAAAATTTTTTGAAATAACAGTAGGTAAAGCCTGATTTTCCAGCATAGCAAAATTTGCTTGCATTCAAATGCATTTTTCTCAAAGATTAAAAAAAGTCAGACTGAAGCACTGTAAGATGCATAAATATGTTTTTTAAAATGTTGACTAGCAAAACAAATATTCTAATTAATATATTCTTCGTCTCACACCAGCACGTATAATCTCCATTGTAGATTGGCTCCATTGAACACTATACACACACACAGAAGAAGCAGAGCTTGTAGGAAAAACCTGAATTGCATCATTTCAAAACTTATTTTTTATCTGCTTATCTTTCAACAGCTAGACGAAGGGAGGAGAATGGCAGTCACAGCAACTGAAACACAAGTGTTTACATGTACTGGAGGGAATGAATGGATCAAGTGAAAGACCACAGCATTGCACAAGAGCATGGACTTGGATGCTCTTGTTTGAGTCCTTTCTCCAGAACTCTTTATCACCTTGTAAAACTATCTCCTCGTGGGATATGTGAAATACATTAAAGAAAAGAGACCTGATATTGCAACTCATGCTAGAGAGAGTAAACGTGAAGAAAAGAGTTTGGAGATACTACAGAAATACATCCGCACTGCAATGAATGTATATACTCTGGTATTTGCCACCTTCTATTAATTCACTTAAATTCCATTACCAGTGCTCATAATGGGAATTGTTGCATTGATAAAGTCTTGAGGGTAAGTATTGCATGCAAACAACAAGTGGAAATATGACAGCAACAGCCAGACAGCTTATTTAAACAAGTTTGTTATTTGGAATGCAAAAGAAATCTTGCACCTTGCTTAGGTATTAGGAAAGTAACAAGAGCCTTGGACGTGTATGTGTGTATAGATGTACAAATATTATTCCTTTGAACAGATTCAGCATTTGTTTTCTGTGTTATATCCCTGTAGAAACCATTGTTATTTTTCCAAGACATAACTGGGATTTTTTTGTTGTTTCTTTGATTACTTTTTACAAAATGTTGGAATGGCAGTAATCCCTGTAGGTGCTCTTTCTCACCAGCACAGACATTTTTTTATGGCAACCAGTTCTTCCCTGTTCAGAAATTTCATTTTCCAAGAAACTAAAATCTGCCCCCAGATTAATCTGTGCTCTAACCACCAGAAGTGGAAATCAAGTGTCAAAACTTTGTCTGTTTGCAATATGGACTTCTGCATATGAACTGTGACTTCCATCATAATCAATGGAGAGGAAACAAGCACTTGCAAGACACAGTTTATCTGACTTATTTCAGGTGCCAAATTCAACATTATATAGTTTGCACATTAAAGCCTTTCCATTAGAGTCTCCATAAGGAGAGGATGACTGGATGTTTACGTTATATGGCACTACAGTAATTTAGATAAATGCCACCCATGTGTAGCAGGATTCTGAAAAGAGGATAAGTCCCAGAATAATGTATCTTCAGTCGAGAGTCCAAGGAAGTGACAGACTGGGGTCCAGGAACATGAAAATTAAATACAGTCCTACAGTTAGACTCTGAGCCTTTATCACTTACTGAATTCAGTGTATTTGTCTAACTTGTTGTGAGTTTTCCACACTGAGTCATCAATTAACAATAATATTCACCAAAAGCATGTTGGCATTCTCTAACTGCAGAACCTCTTGAGAATGTTCCTTGGAATTTAAACTGTAAGAATAAAGCCTATCACAATACAGTAACTTTTTTTTTAAGGGGGAGAGGGGTGCTTTGCTTTTGTTTTTAGTTTTTGGTGAAAGTTTATCTTGAGGAAAGTATTCCACTGAATGACAGAAAATGTAATCTTCAGTCATGAATTCTCCGGAATGATTGAAGGAAACTCCTTATAAAACTTAAAACCCTAAAATTCTCTCATATTCTATGTAGAAGGATGAGTAGTTTAAGTTTTATCAGCAAGGACTTTCCAGGGTTTCCAAGAACTTTGTTTCCATTTTTCTAGCTCTTTTTTGAGAGGACAAACCAGTACAGATGAGTAATCAAATCTCTGTCTGGGGGAGGAATTGAGCAAGAAGCAGTGTCTGATGTTGGTATGGTTAGTGAGACAATTTTGAGTCCCAAATGCCTGTAATATGTAGTCTTATCCCAGAGACGACAAAAAAAGCCCACTCAGAAGCTGTTTTCATTTCCTGCCTGCAAACCATTCCTAGAGCTTTACCTTCTCTCACACTTCTGAAACGTGTGACATATATCTGTTGAGTTGATCCAGTCAAGCCATGACTACAGTCAGTTTTCTCATATAGATTATGTTTGTAACACAAATTCTTAATTTATTGAACTATTTATGAGAATACTATCAACAGCTCAGTTGATCAGAAGGGTTCCAACATCCAAACACTGTTTTGGAGCTTGGCTCTCACAGACATCAGTGCTGTACGTGTCTAGCAGATGTCTAAATACTTCTGAAGATCTTGCTCCAATTGGCTTCAACTGACTTTGGATCTAATCACATATGTTTGGATAAATATATTAAACCTGGGGACTTCCTGTCCTGGTTTGGTTAAAACAGGACCATTTCTCCTTTCAGTAGATTTTTCTTCAGTTAAATTTGCCTAAGTAACTGCACTTTCTGAAGTTGACTACTGGTTTTTCAGGCAGTGCCTACTTTTAGAGTTGATGGCACTTGAAGTCTGTAGTTGTTGATGGGGTAGAAGTGAGACTGTTACGAAGAAAGGCCTATATGTGTGTGACTGTTCCCTGTGGGCTCTCTTATACCCCGTGTGAGGGGAGGCGGAAAAGTGTCACACCTGAAGGAAGCTGCAGAGGGGACAGGTGACTGAGGACTGACCAATGCAGTGTTCCATCCCACCCACGTGGATACTCGGTATAAACTTCAGGGATCACGGGAGTCAGCCTTCTTTCCTTCAAGGCCAGCATCCTTGTAGGACACATGCCTGAATGATTTTGTGGAGCAGTGACATAATGTCTTAACAAAGCAGTAAGATGATGATGTTTCTTGGTCTGCTGAACTTGGACCCAATGGTAGCCTTTACATACTAAGCCTAAAACATTTTAGTGGGTTTATAGCAGAAGAGCATCAATGGTCTTTTCCAAGTTGAATCACAGGAAAAAAAGAAGAGGAAGTCAAGAGGAGAGCACTTTAACAGCTTTCTTGACCCTTTGTGATTTACGTTTTGTGTGTAACATTTTAGATTAATGTTTATTGAATTGTTTTTTGCTGCAGAGCCTATTGAAGAAGAGGATTATGTTTCATAGCAACATTGCTTAAACATTCTACGCAGGCATTTCGGGTTCTATGGGAGAAATGTTATTTCTATTTTCATACACTATTTTTATGGTGTAATAACAGAGTAATGAACTTTGCAGAACATTTAAATGTCAGCTCATTGGCTCAAGAACACTGAGATCTGAATGCCAAGAAATTTCTCTTAATTGGACAGGTGTCTTACAAATTGCCCAAATGTCTTTGATTGAATCTGACTTAAGCATTGACAGTTATTCAGAAATAGAAGATAATACTTAATCTTAGGAAAGTAACAGTGTAATGGATTTAATAATATATTATAATACTGTTATAGTTCTTTGCCAGTAAATGAATGACAAGACACTTGGAGTGAAACAACCAGAATTGGTGAGGACTAGGCTGGCTGTTCCCATGCACTCAGTCTGAATTTAGTCATCACCTTCAAAAGAAAAAGGCAGAATTTTGCAAATACTACTCCTGGTGTGAGTTCCTCAGTGTATCTTCACTTTCATTGCCCTAAAACATGAGGAAGCTTTGTTTCCATGGTCAGCATTTTATTATGGGCATTGTATTCCACAATTTAAATTGGTACTGAATTGTGTTTAGATTCCAAGGAACAGCCGACAGACAAAATGGGTCCACAGTCTTGGTAATTACCCTGTTGATGGTAACACTTAGGAAACTCTTCTCACAGTGACAAATGTCTGATTTATGACAGGATTTTGCAATACTTACAGAAATTGGACTGTAAGTCCATTAGCAAACGTAATATATCATGGTTCTGAAGAAACCAGGAGTTTTTGACTCAGGGTCCTTGCCTTCCATAATGCTACATCTACATTTGTAGAAGTGTTTGTAGATGTAGATGTAACTTCCCCTGCTGTTGATTCCATTTCTCCTGCTTTTTTCCCCAAGTAATTTAATGAGTTTCTTTCAAGTAATCTAGTAGTTAATTTCTTAGTGCTTGATATTAGGTATTTGTCTGTCCACTTCTGCAAACTTTTCAAAGCAGCTTTATTCATGGTAGACCCCGTGACCTTGAAAATGACAAGGTATCAACTTATATGAGCATTTTTAGGATTTCAAGGACTTTTCCTGTCCAAAATTTGGCTACATTGTAATGATGATGATCACGATGATCATGATGATGACGATGATGACAACAACAGTGTGATCTGAAGTTATTTTCAAGAAATTTCACAGTAGATCAGCTGAATTGTTCCTTTTTAATAGTTTCAATATACTTAACATTTACTTTTATTTCAACCATTACTATTTTTATTATTGTAAGTTAGCACAATTTAGCACAATTGGGGGTCATAATTTCAACTTTTTTTCTTGAGAACATCCAGATAATACATTCAGTGAATAACAAATGTTTTCAAAGATATTTCAGTGAAGGAAGTAATGAAAAATGAACCTTTCCTGTAGACAGTTTCATTTTTGACAAACTGGAGTTTTCTAATGAGGACAGCTGAAACATGTCCTAGCTGTTACTAAAAGAGAATATACAGAAAGTGTATACTGAAGGAAGAGCAGACATTCAGTATAGAAAAGAGCACAGAATAATCTTGGTTACACATATAGTTTCCAATTAGCAAATTGCAGTTATTCAGAGACTGTTGGAACACAGATGTATGTACAAGGTACTATTACTGTCTTACTCACACTAATTGACATTACTTCATTTCTCTCTCTTTAATAAATTGCATTGTGTTCTGCATTAAGGAAAATACATTTTTACTTACTATCTTCTGATAATTCCTTGATTTAAGACCCCCATTGCTTCTGCTCCCTGTGATTTGAATTCAGACACAGTGTGGTGGATGGCAGGGTCTTGTAGGTAGTCTGTGCAGCATTCATTTAGGAACTTGCAAACTAAATATTATTCAGGTATAAAATAAGGAGAGGGTACAATCAAGAAGCAAGGTGTAACATGTAGAGTTGTGTCCTGGTGGTTTCCCTACCTTGATGTGACTGCTTCTAGGATGATTTGTCAGAGGTAGAATGTTTTATATAAACTATTTTCCCTCATCAGAACACCATTATATTTTCCACTCCATATATTTTCACATGCCACTTTCACCATGGCAGAATCTGAACACCTTCCCATAGTTCATGAAAGAATATGAACAGCATCTGTTGTAGGTGGTTTGTTCTTTGTCTCATCTCCTCCCTGGAGAGAAAGCTGTGTATGTAGTGGATAGGGATATAAATAATAGATTATTCATCTCCTAGTCAAACTAGGGAAAAAAATGGTTTGATCCAGACTGAATTTTATTTTGTTGTTTTTCGTAAGCAAAACGTTAAAAGAAAAGTCAGTGGCATATGAAACTTTCTATCCAACTTCTGAGGAAATATCTTGGTTTCGGGGGGCAGACAAAAGAAATGGGAAATAAAAGGTTAGATTCATAAAACTTTGCTGGAGAGGAAGCTGGTGAAAGAAAGACCTCTTCATGGTTAACACCTCAACGATTATAATACTAAGCCCAGAATATGACATACTCAAGTCATTGCACATCTGGGTTCCAGATGATGCCTATTGATTAATTCACTGTTCAGGACAAAATGGAGCAGCTTTAATGGAAGAAAGTGTAAGGTTCCAGCCTCACAGGGTCTTGTCCTTGGTCTTTGTGGCAATTTTCTAAGACGGAATATCCTCTTTTCTTGTGGTTTTACAAGGAACGACTCTTTTGCTTTCTATCAAAAATATATGGCAACTTTGAGTAGTGCATTAATAATTTCAAGATGACTGAAACCACAGTTATTCCAGGGGATATTTTAGGCAGTTCCAGAAAAAAGTTTTATTTAGAGAGAATTATTGTGGTTTTAGATAAATACTATTTATCTTCTACCTTTTGGGTTATTCTTCAGGACTTCCTGCATGATTGTAGTATTTTTTAAGCAATTGTTTACTAATAAATACTAACTTAAAGTATTTTTCAAGTTGTATTGTTATATATGGTTATTACAGTTCTCCTGGCTCTAAATCAAAGAATCTCTTCACAGGGTGAATTCTTCCTAGGAGGGATTTTAAAGCCAGAGTGGATCAGCCAGGATATAATTAGCACACCTTGGTATTCCCATAAGCTGTACTGTTCTTTACTTCTAGCCAAGTGACACTCTGAAGTGTAGGAAATTGCTTCTTACTTTTAAAAACAAGAAGTCTGTGAGCAGTGGAGCTAATGAAACCTTCTTTTTGATGGACCACGTTGTACCTTTTCTTTATTCCTTCCTTGCCTCCAAGAACAACAACCTCGGCTCTGCCCTGTATCCCTTGGATAGCTCTACCACATTAGCAGCAAACTAACAACAACATGATAGTAAGGCTAAGACTGGTTGGGAGCTCTTCATGTGCTCATTGCCCACAGTTGCTGCGAAAAAGAATAATTATCAGCTGAGCTCTTGCCATTTTTTCCTCACTAATTTGAACCTATATCTTCTACCTGATTGCTGAGATGTTTCACACAGATTTAATTCTCTCTTAAATGACAGGGTTTCTGTCAAATTTGATTGAAAGTGATCAGTATACTCAAAGCTTATAGGGGTGAGGGGCACTAACAGACAGGTAAATTCAATTGAATTCCTTTTGCTTGCATAGGAAAATAGATTATAAAGGGAAATAAATTCAACTAGAACACTTCCAATCTCATCTACATTTAAAAATTAAATTAGTTACTAGATGTCAGGATGTCAGGTGCATATTTGCAGCACTGGAGGCTATAGTTTTTGGGGTTCCATTTTTGACCCATTAATGTAATTTGAACCCTCAAAGCATCCTTTATTAAACTCATCTTTCACTTTAGCTAGTTTAAAATGACAGGTATAAAAGGCCACTGTCTTGCTGTAGTGAAAAAAAACCCACGACTCTGTGTTTCCAAATATTGATGTTCAATTTTCAGATCTTCTGGTCACTTCCTCTCTGACCCTGAGCAAGTCATTAGAAGATCTGAAGTAGGTCAATATTCTGTTAAAAAAAAGAAAAAAAGAAGCAGCTATGTGAATATATCTACCTATAACTATCTTCCAAAGTGTACACAGCTCAAATCTTGGCAACAAGGCAAGTACAGCATTCCTCTTGAATTGGGAAGCAAGGCTACGTTATTGCAGATGTACTTCCCTCCTGAAAGAACTCAATTCTTCCCTTGCCAGTGTGAATTTAGTGGCACTGTGCCTTCTGGGCTGCTCACTTAGTCATAAGTCTCCCAGATCACATCTAAGTTCTGTTGTCCAGTTTTTATTTCTATATTTTTCTGCAATTTAATTGTAAAATACCTTCTTACTTTGTTAAGAACAAGGATATTTATTTACCAAGTAAAAACTCTCTTAAAATTCGGTCTTATTGCTGTGTTGCAATCAATAGTAATACATAGACTCTTGCTCCTCTAAGATGTCTGGAAAGAGAAAGAGCTATTCAGGATGTATCCTACGTATGTAAATCAAAATAAATTTTGCTCTCCTTTTTCTCTCTCTGTCTTGAGGTTCAGAAGTGCATTACCCCCAAAAATGAGGAGCTCATTTTATTAATATTTTTTCTATTTTTTTCCCTATGATTATTGCATATTTTTCAGGGTACAGACACTGTTATCCCAAAAGAATAATGTTATGGAAAAAATTGGACAAAGTGAAATTTTCCTTAAAGAATTTTCATGTTTTAGTAGTCTGTGGATCCCCCCAGTAGAGATATTTTTATTACACACTGAGTGCTATGATATAGAAACAATTATTATATTCACTCTGGAGAACAGAGAAGTTTCTGCTCTTACTAAATTTTATTTTAAAATAGAAAACTCTCTAAATCTTTGTGGGTCCAGTAATTGTGAATCTCAGTTTGGATATATCCTTGACTGCTCTCTGATTAACATCTTTGAATTGCAGTGCAAAACTGAGTATGAATGACAGTTCCATATTCACAAATACAGAGAGTCTCAAGTGTACTTTTTTTCCCCCCATTTACATTCTGATTACAGAAAAGTATAATTTCCAGCGTTAACATCAAATGTCCTCAAGCAATATAAATCTTAATTACTATATGCTGGAAGTAATACTAACAAACGCATGAGGTACTTTACAAGGGAGTAAGTGTGTCCCTATATACATGTAAAGAATTTCAGCAATTTCTTTCCTGTGGTTAACAAGACGTAAATCTGGATAATTATTCAGAACCTCAGATTCTCCTCCTACTTTTCTTTTAACAGTGTTTTTCTGGAAAACACCCACACTAGATCTGACATCTAGTGAACTAGTGATCTATGAGTGACATTCATCATTTAAAATTATTCATAGGACAACTTAGACTGAAGTTGTGAGTCTGGATGATCCCGTATGCTGGGAAGTCAGGTGCAGAGATGCTTCAAAATTGTTCAGCAGAAATCCTTCAACAGCTCATTTATGCAAGAGAAAGGTTTAAGAGAAAGAACACTTGAAACACATTAATCAGAATTTGTGTTTCTGCAGCCAGAGAAAGCAGATAAAATGGCACTGGAATTGAGAGAACTGCACCTCCTCATGTTAGTGGTAAAACTGGTAGAAAAGTCACTTGTGCTCAGACTTCCTTGAGCCTGTCACCCAGAAATAAATGATAAAATGAGAATTTCAAATTCTCTTCTAATTATTTTGCCTTTCTTATGGTTGGGAGGACAACAGTTATGTCTTCCTGGATCTGCAAGCGGCATGAAAAGAAAGCTTTTCCTTGTTCATCTTAGGGAGCTAGAAATCCAGGAGCAGCTTGCCTTCTCCTGGAACTTACTGCTCAGACAGCATGGGCTTTGCTGGCATGACCGGTCCTGGATCACTACTCTTTGAGAGACACCTATCTGCAGGAAAAGTGATAACAGGGACTGAGGGATGTTCTGCAGATAGCTCAAAGATGTTTGGCCATGATGCAGTGACAATTACACCAGCAGAGGAATATTTGAGGTTTTCTTCAGGCAAACATAGCCTTAACTCAGCCTTTTTCACCAATCTATTGCCACTACTGCATATGTCTGACATTGGTGGTCCTAATGGCCAACCCTTTCCTGTGAGGTGGGCAGAGAGGATGGTCAGCATCCTGTGGAAGCACCAAGGTGCAGAAGTAACGGCAGAAGTTCAAACAGTCAAAACTGTATATATGCTTTTTGAAGTTTCTAATTTTTATTTTATTATTTTTTATTTTACATTGAGCTAGAGAAGTAGTGACCAGTAATATTTTTGTCCTCAGTTAACCTCTTTTGGCCATTAGTGGATAGTCACAAGGAATGACAAACCCTGTTTTACTTTAAGTAATTTCTATACAGTCCAATGGATGTTGATTAATCACCATAAATATTTTTTCTGATTCTTTTTCTAAACCTTGAAGAGTACAAAAGTTAATCTATAACAAATATTTGTAGTCATTTTAAGCCATTTTAACCTTTTTTTGGCAGCAGACAAAACATGTTTCTCTACAGCTTTTCAGGACCTCGCTTATAAATTGGCCCCTTCTACTCTGGGATTGCCTAGCCAGCTACAGGGATAAATAGCTCCTTAAAACCTCGGGACATTTCTCTTGTCTCTTTGGCCTAATCCACTACCAATCCTGTCATTATCATTCACTGAAGAAAATGTCACAGCTAATGTACTGTAAGACCACTATTCTAATTCAAAATCACTGTATGGACACTTCTTCTTTACTACAGGCTATATAACTATATATATAAAGTCTTTATCTACATGTATAAAAAATGAGTTTGTTGAAGCTGCTTGGGTACTTACTTAAGAATGTCTTCGCAGGATGAAGTACCTAGCAACATGTTAAATTCTTCCAAATTCCCCTCCAGCACTGCAATGTATCCTTGCCACGTGGACAACCATGGTGAGGCTCCAAGAAGGACAAACTCGAATGGTTTAAAAAGAAAAAGATTAGGTATCAAGACATCTAGACTGTGCTCATCTAATGCAAACTGAATTTTATAGTTTTGTAGGGTAAATAAATATCATCTGATTTAGTGAATCAGCATTGCTACATAATTATCAGAGGCAGTCAAAATCGGAGGTGTGTGATATAAGGACAAACTCGAATGGTTTAAAAAGAAAAAGATTTGGTATCAAGACATCTAGACTGTGCTCATCTAATGCAAACTGAATTTTATAGTTTTGTAGGGTAAATAAATATCATCTGATTTAGTGAATCAGCATTGCTACATGATTATCAGCAGGCAGTCAAAATCGGAGGAGTGTGATATTTCAGGAAATTTTTAACATTTTGGAAAAAACTGATGAAAAAAATGGAAGAAAGATTCTGAAATGTTTCCTTTAGATTTTGACCATCCCTGTTTAAAATCTGCAACTTGGGAAGCTAAATTTAGGCTTCTATATTCATAATCTCAAGTAAGCAGACAGATCTAAGGAAGGTTTTTTCTTTTTTCCTGTTCTCAGCTCCCACAAATCTGAGGGGGAGTAGTCCGCTTAGCATTTCTCAGGGTTAAGTGCTAAGACAAGAAGGTTTCCGTTTTGTGAGCAAGTCTAATATGTTGGTAATCGTGCATTTTGGGTCCACCTATCTTACCCACAAGAGATATGAGTCTGTGGAAATCTTCCTCTTCAGCGTTTCCTGCAGTGGCTCGTAGTCTAATCCTTAATGGCTTGTAATTTAATACTTGCTGTGTCAGGGGATTTGATAGCCATTACAGCAGCTATTTCAGTTGGTTGCGTTGTAGCTCAGTTGAGCTTTGCAAATCTCGGCAGCACCAACCCTGCATGAGTACGAACCTCTGCTTTGCCATTGTCAGGTCTGAGGTAACTCAATAACAAAGTGAAACAGTCCGGTGCACCAGGCTGGATAACCATTTGGCTGGGTTTGTATCTAAGCTAGTGAAATCACAATTTCCCCTGTATCATTTTCACCTGAAGATATAATAAATTGGCTTAGGATTGCTCACCTTGAGAAACTGGCCCAAGCTCTTACTTTGTGAAGAAGCACAAAACTAAGCAAAACTGCAGCTCAGTTTCATTACCAACACTTTGCTCAGCTCTAATATTAAAACATTTTCTTTCTACTTTTATCTTTCTGTTGTCACCTTCCCCAGCAAGGCACCATTTTCTTTCATCAGGGCTTTAGAAATAGCACCAATTTGTTTCCACCTCCTCTCTGTACAGCTGTGATCTTTAATCCCTGGTATCAATCTCTTTTTCTGTGGTTTCTGCCTCACTCTGTAACCCCTGCAACCTTGGAGCAAATTAGTCTATTTTTGTCTCTGGAGATTTGATGGCAGATAACACAGTTATTAGGGACATCTTTTTCTTGCTCTGATAATGATGATCTGCCTTCAGTAATTTTTCCATGCCTAAATTGCCAGCATGGCTGGAGGGATACTCTGACATGTTTTTCCTGGGTGTGCAGATTGCTACTTCGTTCCCCCCCTGTACCCCTTTTTTTTTCCTTCTTTCTGAGATATTTATTTATTTCAACTTTTGTTTCTTCCAATCCCCTGGTATGATTTATCCATTTATATGTAATTTATAGCTGTTAACATTTACACTAGGCTGCTCAAATTTATTGTTGACCAGTGATACAACTATAATTTCATTTTGGTCAAGTACCTTAAGCTCTCTCACATTCCCACAGTGTAGTTCTTATGCCAGTGCCCCAGGAAAGAAATTTCCACTGCAGCATTTGTGCAACTTTCCCAGATGGTGACACAGGGTTATAGAGTGAGGTTGGATATATTGGGAATATATATATTATCATTTTCTCTCTGATGTATCAAGACCATGCAGGATCATAGCTGACTATGAGTTGAGGAAAGAAAGGATATCTCAGGCGATGACAGTCCCTAAAATTTATAATGCCAGAGGGTGAAAGCTACATTTGCAAAATCCCACAGTCAACCCGTGCAGTCTGAAGAACATGAGGTATGTGATGTGATATTTGGGATGTATGTGATCCATGAGATCCAAGTGGAAAATTTCATTTAATATTTGAACTGCAACACTATGGATTATCTTCAGCTTCTGAGGGACGTCAGTTATAGCTTTGGTTTGCACTCTCTTGCCCACTGATAACAGTTTGTTTATTATGAAAAGGTAAAAGAAAAAAACCAAATAATAAGAACTCCTGTGTGTTATGGACACTAATAGCAGACTATCAAAAACCTGCTATGTTTCTAACCAGCTTGGCTGGTAAGATATTTTCTGAAAAATATCTGCTTGGTTTTGATTGTTTTTAAATTTTTTTTTTCCTTTACATTTTCACAGTCTTTTGTAAATGTGAATCTTCTTGACTGAAAAGAAAAAAACTCTAGAAGAACCCTTATTCTCTGAAAAAGGTGTCCTCAACTTTCTGTCCAAACACGGTTGAGTAAAAGTGTGTTTTGTATTCTGAATAAGTAATCTTGTTTAGGAACATATCCTTTAATACTTTTTATGGTTAAGTCTGAAAACTTAGCACTCATTCAAACAAGAACTTACAGTTTTAACTTTAACCACATTGCTCTCAGATTGTTACCTAGTACAGGAAGGTTTTCCAAACTTTTTGGTCCCAGAGAAATCTAAGACTCTCCAAGCTTTTCCTCAGAATCACCACCACCACAGCCACACAGAAGCAGGAACAGTGCAGAAGGAATAAACAACATTGTTTGGTACAGTTCTGTTGGCTCCTGTAGGAGAAATACTACAAGAATCATTTCATGGTGCTTTCAGAAAAGGGAGATTGCCAGCTGGGTTATTTTGGGAAACAATAACTTGAATAAATGCATTTTACCTTCCTTAAATTTCCAAAAATCAGAAATATAAAAGGATACATAGGAATCCGTTCTTTTCTTCCTGCTTATACGTTACCGTTCATCGGTGTCCCTTGTTATTCCTTGTAGTGCATGGTTCACTCTACTTATAGCTGAATCAGAACAAAGGACTTTCTGATGCTGGAAAATTATTCCTTGAACTCATTGCTGGGTGTTACTGCAATTACCCTGACCTTTAACTTGAATTCCACTGTTGTTATGATACAAATTTAGCTTTCAGCTTGTGCTGCAAATACACATCGTCTACCAAAGTTAGACTTCCTTCTGGAGGAGCTGGGGAAAGACTTCAGGAAGCCTTGAGCAACTCTGCTTTCCATGTTCCTGTAGGAAGCATCTTATAGAGAAGAAAGCTTAAACAAGTCAGACCAGAATATGATCATAATACTTTCTTAGTAAAGTAGGGTGTAGTCAAGAAAATTGTCGTGGTGACTTGATTAAAGGTATTTAAAGAGGAAGTGCACTAAGTATTTGGTAACAGGTCACTAAATCTATTCTTTTCCTACTCGGTCAGTTTTATGACTGTTGCTCTGCAAATTGTCAGAATAAAGGAAACTGTGTGACAAATCTTTTTCTTTTTCTTTTTCTTTTTCTTTTTCTTTTTCTTTTTCTTTTTCTTTTTCTTTTTCTTTTTCTTTTTCTTTTTCTTTTTCTTTTTCTTTTTCTTTTTCTTTTTCTTTTTCTTTTTCTTTTTCTTTTTCTTTTTCTTTTTCTTTCTCTTTCTCTTTCTCTTTTTCTTTCTCTTTTTCTTAACTATGTGTATGGGTAAAGGTAACTGAGAGAGCTGAGTTTGGTGGGAAAGGAAGACTTGATTCAGTCAAAAATTATTCATAAGAATAAATAAGACACCAGAAGATCCCAGAGAAGCATACTTCTAGAGAAAATGTTTGACCAATGCACCAAGACTAACATCTGAGAACTTCCGCATGGGGCAGTACTTCACCTCCAGTGACAGAAACAAGTGTCTCACCAATTTCACTGTCTTCCCTCTTAGAGAGTTCAAGAAGACATAGTCTTTTAATATTTTTACAGCAATGTCACTCAAAATAACTTTAGTCTCTGATGATGTACCTTTTGATTGTGAACAGTGTTTGTCAGAAGTCAAAATTTGGATCTTTGTTAATTTTTTTTCCTAATTCCCTACCTCAGAGAAAACGGAATAAGATTTTCAATCTTTTTCTTGGGTTCAATAACTCTCTCAACAGTGATTCCTCACTCAACGTTTGGCTGGGAGTGGAATTCTAAATTCCTAATCAGCCGATGTGAGCTGCGCTGTTCAGACTTCATTCTAGTCATCTCAGGAATTTAGTAGGTTAAGACCATTTCTGTCTCAGTGGGATGCATAGCTCCTGATTCACATTTTGTAACACCACAGTTGGATTATTGCCACTTTGTGTTTGCAGCCTTCCTTGACCATTCATTATGTAAGTCCCTGGTTTGCACAAAATTCAGCATCTGGAATGGTCATTTGCATACATCGGCTTATCACACTGCAGTTGAGGGTGCTACACTGGCTTCCTGTCAAATGTGTAATTGCTTTTACAGTACTTGCATACTATTCACATCTTGTTTTCATCTCCACTTACCTCCCTGAACAGCTGATCAGTCACTGTCCTTGTAACTGAGACTTGTAGTTGCCCTTTGTTAAAGATTTAATTTTTTTTTATAAGTTGCTTCCCATCAGAGCTTTGACAAAATTAATTTTTTTTGAGTTTTGGGTGATTTTTTTGGATGCCTCGTCTTGACTTCTCTGGCAGAAGTTCTCTTAATTGTAATGTAGTTTAAGTGTATAATGCCATGTGTTGCTTCTGCACGAAGTGTGCTATATAAATGCAAATCAGCTAATTAATTCATAACAACAAGTATTATAACAACACATTGACTGTCATGCTCTGCAGTTTCCAGTTGAATACTGTGTATACGTTTTGTTGGTAAAAGAATTGCAGCAGGAGCATTAATAATTTTAAATCTAAGTAGCCTTGGCTGTTTATACAGACCTGTGATTGTCTATCTGAAGCCTGTACAGATTAAGGGACCAAAGTTTCTACTCTCAGCCCTAGTTGATTACTTTCTGTGTCAACGTGGGAGAAATCACTTCTTTTGATGCTTTCAGACATTACCTGTTTGTGAAATGGGGATAATGATTCCTTTTCCCCTCTCAAAGGTACACAGAGAGCTATGGATAAACTGAGTTATGTAAGTGGAAAGTACTGAACATGATATAAGTTCTCAAAAAATCATGCTGAGTTCAGCTTTAGCATTCATTGCACCAGAGTGTTACAGAAACTGGTAAAATTACACTAAAATTACTCCTGTATTTCTCAACTGTTTCTAAATCTAGTCTACTGATAAGATCTAAAATCCTCTGAAGTTTCAGCAAGCTATATGTAAGCCAATATCTGACAGATGCAAACCACTTTTCCTTCTGAGACAAGCTTCATGTTAATAGTTAACAGCACGGAGTACCAATCTTTGCCTTTGCCTAAAAATGCAAAATTTTTATTTAACAATATTTAATTTTTAGCTTGTCACTTTAATGGCAAAAGCACTCAAAGGAATCTGAGTGCATGAGATTCCTTTCCTATGCTTCCAGTGGACAATGAAATACATGGGAATGCTTCTGTGTGTGCATTAAGGGTAAAAGTCTGACTGCTGAGAGAAGGACTTCACGGCAAGAGTTTCATCACTGTTGGAACAGTTCTCTAAACAGAATTTCACAAATCAAAAATTATTTCTGTTCAGCTTTTCAGTGGAGAGTGTTGGCTAGTTGTTGAAAAAGAAATAGAGAGCAACTGAAGACTTTAAAACCTTGAAGACAGTCAGATTTAAGAAAGTTTGCAAGGAAAAAATGTGCTGACACTTTACATAAAATGCAATAAAACATCTCAAATATTATTCTTTTAGAAAGTGTGAGTGGAAATACTAACACTGATTTTTATACTGTACATCATGTTCTCTGGTACAACAGCAGAATGGTTGGTATTCAAGCATTTTGGCTAACGCAGGGACAATTACAACTTTGTGTAGCAGTTTCTCAATGTTTCTTCTCTCCATTGCACATCTATGAGCAAGCATACGGAAACTGAGACCCAAAACTCCCTTCCCTAAAACAATGACTGTAACCTGAGTGCAGAAACATCCTTCCTTTCTGTAGCTGAATACTTGCAGCTGAGTGATGCATGTTAGCCCTTGCACAGCTGCCAAGTCAGATTTGCCCTGTATCAGCTTCTCGCAAACAGCAGTCAGCAACCGCAGTGCACTAAGGTACACAAGGTGCACCTGGGTCTACAGGAAAACATTTGAGAGATAAAAGAGCTATTTTCAATTGGAGTTGTTTCTGTCAGTTTTCCTCTCTTTCACCAATATAATACATCTTCAACTCAGCATTGTTCCCTGCATTTCTTTCTAAATAACATCAGAAGAGTCACACAGTCCCCCCAAAAGGTTTATTCTCCAGCAGTCTTCAGAAACTCATCAGAGCAAATCTCTCTACTATCTTAATACTTCCAAAGCTTTCCTCAATTTATCAAAGAGTTATTAAAAACCACTCTCCAATGTAACTTCAAAATAAGTGGATGCTTTATATGATTATGCTTCCAAGGTCTAACAGTTGATTAAATACTTCTTTATGAACACATATCCTTTCTAATTTTTATGTGCAAATGTGCTTCTGTATGTACACATATAAATGCGTATGCATGCATATTATACAAAGAACATATACAGCTATGCATATTTTTCTGTGCCTCACTGTTTCCATACACATATACATACAGAAAGTGAATGCTTCATGCTTAAACATTTAATACAGCAAAGAGGAAGAAAAAGAAAAAACGTCTTAAATTGTCCAGTTATGGAGAAAATTACCGAGTGAAAGACTGAAAAATACCTTCAAAAATATAATGTTGAAGTAGGTGTGTAATTATGCAAACCATCATATTTCTTTCTACTGTTTTGTTGCACAGTTCAATTAAATATATGAAGTGTGCAAAAAAGAAGATTTATATTGTATGAAAGCAGTTAAACATTTCAGATTGCTAAAAACATTATCTTAATTATCCGCATATTATGCTCAGAAGAAAATCATTAGCTTTCTCTTTATGAGAACTGTCAATGCCAAAAATGTTTCTTTCAACAAAACTGGATTTAAGGAAAAATGTTCAAAAAAACTCATATTTAAGTCATGAATAGTTTTATTTAGACTTTTTGTTCTTAAGCACCTCAAAATTAGTTTAACTAGAATCTTCCTCACAACACCTGTGAACCTCTGGAAAAAGATTGACGCCTTTTGGCCAGTAATAAGAGAGAGAGGATGGGAAAGGCAAAGATATCTCATATGAGAAAAATACATGATCCACAGTATAATAGAAATGTGATGAGAACTGAAATGTCAATGTGTTATTGTAACACAACTAGATCAAGTAGTTACAGAAGGGAGGATGGAAATGGGGTACTTTGAATTGCAACCATCCAAAACTGTGATCTCTAGTTTAAGGTCATCAACAAAATTCCCTCCTTGATTTAACAGAGAAGGCCAGAGAATATACTTCCAGTGCATGATTCACTTCACCCTTGTGATGGACAACAAAAAAGCATCTAACAATCTTATGTTTAGGACAGAACTTCAGCTTAATTTGGAGCAAGAGAACAGCAATCTGTGTCCTGAAACAGAGGAGTCATCCATTCACAAAAGTTACAAGGAAAGGAGAAAAAAATAACTGCATCTAATCACAGACTTTGGTATTAAATATCTAAATGAACTGTCAAAGGACAGTCTTTTTAATCAGTATACCAGATTAATTATGATCCTACAAAACCTGTCTTGAACAATTGCAAATAGTGCAAAAATTAAGAAATCACAATCTGTTGGTAGACATAAAAGTTTAAATGAGTAAAATAAATCTTCTGATTGTTTGTGAATTCTTAATTTTTAAATATAAGAAATTTTGGGTTAAGACAAGGCTTGACTACAGGCAAGACATGGGCATTATTTTTGACTCTATCACTGACTTTCAATGTGGCTTAAGGTATATTATTTAATATCACCCTTCCTCATGTGCAAAAGATGGTGAAAATATTCCTTTCCACTTTTCTTCTCTATTTAGCTCATCCACCGAAAATCTTTCTTAACTTTCTTCTTACCTAAGGCAGATAAGAAAAGTCTCCTCCTGTATGTTTGTACAGCTTCTGGCTCACCTGAATCCCGAGTTCCAGAAGTAACTTATAAGTATTTCTACAATAAACCTGACTACAACAAAATAGTTGGTCTTAAAGGATTCGGAGATTAATAAACAACTGCAACAAAAAAATAGGCCTGGGGCTACGAAGGCTTTGGCCTCCTCTACTAAGTGAGATTAAGCTCAGACATCACTCATCCCTTGTATTAATGCCAGTGCTAGTTCTCAAAAACAAATAGTAAGTGAAGAGTTCAGGCATGAAATTCAAACCACTTATTTTTCAAGCTGCTGTAATGGAACCTGACCTTTTACAAGGTCAGATGAGGGAGGAGAAGTGTGGAAATATGACAGGGTCATGGTCATGGCCCAAAAGATCATTGAACTGCAGGATTATACCCCCAGAGCAGGGGAAGAGCTCAGAATTCACTTTAAGAGACATGGTGTTATTAACAGTGGGGTTGGTGTCTAGAAATAGCAATGGGTGACTGAAAACCTATAAACTGAATCTAAAAAGTCTGTGAGCTGACTCCTGAGAAAGCAGATTTAGTTAATAAATTAATAGCCTGAGGTGTATCCTGTTCAGTGGAGGCCTGGGAGGAAGGATCTCTTGATTTCTGACTCCTTCTTGCACCACCCATTCTGCAGCCTTTGTCATGTCACTTAAGACAGGAGCACCAGAAATCGCCTATGATTTGGAATACTTCCATAACGCAATACAAAGCCTTAGACATCTGGGACCTTATTTTAGCAGTGCTGAGAACTCAAAACTAAAAATTACCTCTGAAAATTTTGCTTTTAACCTGTCTTTCAGGGCCCCATCAAGTCTCCGTTTCCACAACAGTTCTAAGGGTTAGCTGAAGTTTCAAAGCATTATTCTAATGATAAGTATGCATGATAGTAATGAGAAAGATGTTCTCTCCAGATGTTCATTTAAAAAAAAGTCTAAGTAAAAATAATGCTAACATAGTTTGTGGTACAAGGAAATTCATGATCACTGGCAGCTGGTATCTGATTTATTTATTCATGGAAAAAAAATTACAGCACAACATATACTGTATGGCATTAAGAAAGGATCCTAAACAATCTTATCATTGCATATTTCTAGCTTTCCTGGGTGTATGTCATAGTAAAACATGTGTTATTTACCCAATGGACCAGAGCGTTTTCTCTGGAAAAGATGAGCTTGTAATGGAAATGCTGACACAACCTCAACTATAACAGCATGAACTAAGACACTTTAATAACATTTTTATTGCTGTAACATCTTTTAAAAATGAAACACCTGGGACTTGTGCTTAAAAAAACCCTAAGAGCAGAATTGTATGTTCTGCTCATATGATGGGAAATTAATCCAGCAAGACAAAGACTGGGATATTAACTTACCCTACCAACATTTAAGATCATTCAAGGGAAAGATAATTAATAGATATATTAATGTGTTTCCCTGCAAATACATTGTTATATGAGCTAACATTTAGAACCTTCTACCTTTTAAAGAGATGGTGAATCCCTGTTATAACTTCACAGATAGAGAAACACCATATAAACAGAAGAGGTTTTGCACTATAGTACAATTATCCTCTAAAATTACAAAACAAGAATGATGAGGATTTTGTGAAACACTAAGAAATATCTCAGGGACGTATTGGTACAAGAGATGTATCTTGAGAATGATGCACTATTGGTAAAACTGTGAAAAGTAAGTAACATCTTTATGACTGTGCTGCACTGTGCGTGAAGAGTGTTTCTAGGAAGTGGTCCAAGAAACATTTGAATGTCCTTCATGGAAAGTCTCAACTTTCAGGTTGTAGAGGGAGAAAATGAAGAAAATAGAACTCAAATGTCAAAAGGTCAGAAAGGAGAGACTGTGGGATTATTTCTTGCAGGATTCCTGTATCTTGGGACTTGTATTTCTGAACAAATTTCCACAACATTTTTGGGAGAGAGAAAACTGAAGGACAAATCATGTGAAGTAATCTTAGAAGTTCAACAAGTGCCCAAGCTCAAGAGTCCAATCTCAAACATAAATGTTGGCAGGGCCCAGCTTAGAGGATCAGTGAGACTTGGACTTTAGTGTTTGAGTTTATTGTAAATCCTATCTGTCGTTGTCATAGTCTAAAAGAGGAGGGATGGTAGGAGAAGCGGCAGGTAAGTTGTTGACCTTTGTAAAGATTTCAGATCTATCAGCTCAATGCAGAGTTCTTCTGTATCTTGAACTTTGTAATGTTGGTGTTTTAATAGAAAGGCAGATAGTTCAACAAATGAACTGAAGACAGCTGATTTGGAAGCCCTTCTTGATATTAAGGACTGTTTTCACCTCATCTTACTTCATTTGTGCAATAGTCAGTGTTTAGTTCAAGGTACATTCCTGTTCTGGTCAAAGGACAGTGATGATTCATGCCATCCCACAGTAAGTTCAAGACAGACAGAATTAATTTCACTCTTGAGAGGCCAGTCTCCCTGTACAGTATTCTGAGGGAACCTACACAACCATCTTAGAGAACGTGTCTATGTTTTACACTCCTCTACTTTGCTTAAAATAAACTCCACTCTCTTTACAACTGCAAAACTAACTACATTTTCCAACTAGCAATTTCGTATTAATCTCCTGATGGTTTAAAAATTGGATCCCCAATGGTCAGATTAAGTTCCTTATTAGTGGCTCTGCACAACCCACTGAAAAAATAACAGCAAGATACTAATAATTAAAGGTACTTGGACTCCTTCTTACCATTGATGCTATTGAGATTTGAGGGCCAGTACATTTCATCATATCTCTTTTTTACTCTTCTAGATGCAAAATGGGGAAAATCTAACTTCCTTATGACATAAGTTATTGTAACCATATGGTCAAAGGTTACACAGCCCTCAGATAAGATAATCAAAGTAGCTATAAAGTTTAAAAAACACACTGGAAATTACCTGAATTAAATGACTTTTAGGGTAGCACAGAAAAAGAGTGACAAATATTGAATGGTAGTTGTGTTAGAGCTGTTATTGTTAGCCAAAAGAGTCACTATGAGAGCACAAGGATTGGATTCAAGTATGAAACTTATCCCAGACCCCTTTTTAGTGTCCTTTTGGATTCAAATGAAATGATGTCCTATTTATTTAGATTTGATTCAGCATTCAAAGTTTCTTGAAATTCAAGAATGCTGGGGCAACATCTATCCCAGGTGACTGGTTTGTTTTACTCTCATTTATTTTTCTTGTTTTTCGGCTAGTATCAAATTGTTGTGAGTCTTCATTAACTTCTATCTAAGCAATTAAGTCCTCTTACACTATAGGAGTAGTACAAAAGTACCCTTTATTGGACTATCGGTGCTCTCTCTGAAGCATACCCCTCAAAAGATAATCCAAAAATAAGTGCTTTTCTATAAAGTCATACCTGATTATAAGTGGGACATTAAAGAAAGAAGACTTCACCTTACATATTTTAAAATTGGCACATTGATTTAAATAAGCATAATCTAAACTGGGCCCCTAGTTGGGAACCAGAAACCTAGTGATTAATATTGCTTAAAGAGCTGGTGCTGTTGATTGTACAGAATTGGACTTATCTTCACAGACTTCACACTAAAACCTCCAAGTGGATAAATCATAGGAATTTCCAATGTGCCTCGAGAAACCCTGTTTTTGCTTTCCCCTCTACATAGCCACGTCTTGTGTCTCCTTGAACTTCCTCTTCTAAATAGCATGTCAAAGAACCAATTTAATCATAGCAATTTGCATTTCCACTCTTTACTTACCAATCATGCACCTTTGAGAGAGGTTTTATGAAAAAGGAAAACTTTCCATATTCCGTCTGAACCATCAATTTTATGGTCTTTTCTTCTTTTAGTCTAACTGCTTTAGCTAACTGCCAGAAAGGTGATTGTACTATTCATTCGAAGTGAAAGAGTTCCAACGGGAGAAAATGAGGAAGGCTTACCCGAATCTTCGCAACATTCTTATGATTTCATAAGTGGTGGAGGAGTTTTACGTTCAAGTCCCCAGTCTACATCAAGTGGAGTTAGTGGTGAGGTGGTATTTAGTTGGTTTTCTTTATTGTTTTCACTCACAAAAAACCCGAAAAGGGTCCAAGAAAAGCCACAGCTTTCACCTGAAATTACATAAATGAAAAAGTCTTTGGAAAGGTTTAGTTTCATCCTGACATATAACGCAAAACTTATAAAACCTTACAATCTTACAAATGGACAACTCATCCAATCTAGTCATACTAGGAGCTTTTACCTGTAAAATACATATTGTAGAACATAATGGTCTAAATTCTGCTTTGAGTCACTTTTCTATGGTCTAATTTTCCTCTTTTGCAAATTATAAATCACCCTTTTCAGGTTTCAACCATTTACTGGAAGTACGATTAGAAACTTCAGAGTAAAGATTCTGCATGTTGTAATGCTATTGATCTTGCCTCATTCCAACGAAACACCCCCAACAATTTTTTTTTTTCTATTTCTCTGCATACTACTAGACTTAGGCGTAAAGAATTTTCTATATACTCATACTACTGTTTTAAAAGGCTCCAGAAGTAGTAAAATTATTGCCTGTGTAATATTTCTGGTCAGCAAATTTATCTATAATCTAGGTTAACTTACTAGTCATCTAAGAAAAATCACAATCCATTGTGGATTCTTTTTTTTCTGAAATACACTTTCAATACCAGTAGTTTCCTGTTCACTAAGAACAAGAGGCCAGAAGTAGTACTAAGAAACTGAGCTCTCCCATACCAAAGAGCTCTTCCCCAATAGAAGTAGTGAAGGAAATAAAGGTCAGAATTTGCAACCAGGACCCAGAATTCCAGAGTATAGAGATAATACCTAGATCTATACAATTTACAGTCTATATTTATGACTAAATAAAACAGTAACGATGGGAAAGTAGGGTTCTGGGAGAAGAAGAGGAAACAAAATACTTAGAGTCAATTGCAAAGAAAATGGTCAGGATGAGTGGTAGCCATAACTCACAACTTTTCTACTTGTGTTCAAAGATTTCATAAAGCATCATCAGCATCTTATTTCCCTTTATTTAACAAAGACTTTAGAAAAGTTAGCAAAAAAGGAGTCTCCAACGCCACCTACCAGCTACCAGTGTCCTGAATCCCTACCAAGTGGACTTCCAGTTACTGTGAGATACCTCCCATCCACAGATAAAACAAGTCCATCCAGTCTCATTCTCCTACATAATCTATAATGTCTGTCATTAATCATCACCTGTTCCCTTCCTGGCCCAGGAGGGAGGAAACTGATTGTAGATGCTTTGAAACACCTCAGGTCCTCTATGTCAGACTTATCTCATGGTCTCTGTATGGACAACTAAGGATTTTTACTGGCAGTCTGTGTATCTTGACTTACTATTTACGCATTTTTACAATTTGTTGCTACGGAGAAGACTGTTAAATGAAAAATAAATGCACTGTGACTGTACAAGTTTTCTGGCAGAAGGTAAAGAAACCCAACAGAAAGATCTTCAGAGATACTTGGAAACAATTTAGCATGTATTTTTCACAATACAGAATTTCTTTGCCTCAACACTACAATTACAGCAGCTGTTAGTGTCATGAACTGAAACTAAAGCACTTTAGTTAAGATTAGCTTTTAGTTTTCTTCCAAACATGAAATGGCTGAAATACAAGAATTTCCATTTTTTTATTTTTCGGTACCTCTATCCTAAACCAAGTATTTCCTTCTGCTCCTTCATAAATTGCTCTAGAGGAACTATAGTTTCAAATATTGTATTAGGTATGAAACAAATCCACCCATTTGGAAGTTTTTAAAACACTTGGGCTAAAAAAAACCCCCAAATTACTGATTAAATAAATGAGTTCTTCAGATATTGTGCACTTGTTAAAGCAGAAATCTAGGCAACTACTCAGATCACTATTCAAAAAGTGTAAAGCTATCTTTAAATATACAGATATCTTTATTTAAATTACTGGGAATGTGCATGCATTGAAGTTAACTCCTACATGAGCATCATGCTGAATTGAAGCCTCAAGTAAGAAATGCAATTTTTCATTTATTTTAAGTACCAGATAGATATAAAATTTGAGACAGAGACAAATCATTCAGTAGTCTTTGTTATTCCAGTTATCAGGGTAGGTGTTTACTGCACCTGCCTGGCACAGCACTGAACAGTAAATAGAACCTTATTTACATGTGAGCCGAAATGAAGGGCTCCTTCTTGCTTATACCAAAAGCAGTCAAACCTCTCACTGATTGAAATGAAGAAGAGGTCAGGCACAGACTGGGTATTGTAAATAACTTTCTTTTTGTTCAATCCCAAATGGAATCCATTTACGAGTCAGATGAAAAATGGATACCATGTACATACAACTTAACATCTGTGTACTTGCTGTGAAATTAAGTAACCCCATTGTTATTGTGCAGCATTTTCAATGTATGAAATTTGCAAAACATATTCAGTGCTTAAGATGCTCCTAAAGTCTAGGACTATCTTACAAAATTAGAAATGTTATTTCTTTGTGATATCCAGCTCTGATATAAACCTTAACAGTCTCAATGTTGATCTGGCTAAAAATGCCAAGGTTCACTTGCGGTTTGAAGCTGTGAGACTGAACAGTTTTGCCAGACACCTCTTGGGAATTAATGTCTTTTACCATTTCCAGAACTTCCTGTTTGGGGGTTTCTGAAGTTGGATTGCAGAGTGAATAGTCATAATTTAAGGATGCAAGTGCCACATGGAATTTGGAAACCTAGAGAATTTCAGCAAAGAAATATGATGGGCATAAAAATTAACAAAACGTTCTGTAGGTTTAAAAAAAAAAGAATGGATTAATTTTTATTTTTCATTATTAAAAAATATTCTTGACCTAACTGATCCTTCCTTTACTAATTTTAGAGACAGTTCCCGTGACTGTCACATTTGTATAAATTATATTTCTTCATCTGTTTTTGCAAACTTTGAATGTTTATACTAATCCTGAGGGCAAACTAGTGAGAATTTTAGGTGCCCATGTTAGGAGAAAAAGAACTGTAGAATAAAAGAGTCCTGCTGCCTTTACAGAGGTAATTAACAGCATCTAAACCTTTCCTAGAGGTAAGACCCTCCCCTTAAAATATTTGCCTGCCCCTTGTTTCAGCAGTAGCCTGAAAAAAATCCCTGAAGGCCAGCAAAGTGAGAGGCAGGGATAGTATTCTCCTTGTACTCTGCTGAGGACAAAATCCCAGTTCCTAACCTTCAGTCTGTCCTGCAATATAAGCCATAACGGAAGAGAGTCTCATATACATACATATCGGAATATGTGCAGTTGTCTCATTTATCTGTTACATTTTTATATACTTTATAAATTGTGAAGCTAATATTCTCTAATTTTATACTATTGGACAACATAAAACTTTTGTGTATTGGAGTTCACATACTAGTGAACGTAACATCCAGCAAAAGGCAGAATACTGTATTAGAGTTCCTATCTTCTTTATGTGCCTAAAACTCACAAAATTCTTTTTATTCGTATATTGATGAGGGTATGATTTTTCCAGTTAAAGTAATAATGAAATCTTATAAAGGGTTTGGTAACAAAGGAAAATTTTCACTGTGATTGGTCTAATAAACCTATGCCAACAGCTCCCTCTATGTACCATAAAAAGGATGTTAACAAATGCATTGCCTGGAATATGTATTTCTTTTCTAGAGAAAGATATTATTAAGGAAAAAGAATAATTTTCTGTCATTTAATCTGTCTACATTGAAGATTAAGAAAGTTTCAATAAAAAGCATCAATTGGTGTTACCTGCATAATTATAGTGATGCATTTTCCTGTTTAAAATTTCCTTGGTTATTTACTGTATGACTCTGGTTGATTCATTCAAGTCCCTTCTTAATCCCATTTGACATACATAGATTATTGTAATGCAGATACAGTTCTTTAAGTACACAAAATGGAACAATGCAATAAAAGTACAGTGACTAATGTTATCTGTGTAAACTGGGAAATGGAAGATGAGGGAGTATGGAGGATTATCTGTAATGAGAGCTGTACATCTACTTTAAAAAAAGTGATACACTATTAAAAGAAGAGCAGGACTGTTAACTAGGGAGGGCACTACTGAAGAAATCAAGAGGTTTTTTTCCTCCTTCTAACTTGTTTCTCTCCTGTGTGACAGCAGATGGGAACAACCATCTCCCTGCCTCCCTCCCTTCCTCTCTTCTCTGTTTAACTTGTGAAATGTCAAGGTGAGTTTGATGTGTCATCATGGGCTGAAACACATCCATCACCATGGGCTGTATCTGTTAAACATAATTTAACTGGTTACTGTGTGACACATGAACCGAGATAATCCCTGCGCAGGCCTGTAAAATACATGAAAAATGTGATTTTTTTTTGGCCTGTTTCATAGCAGGTTATACAGGGTTACATTAACTTGCGTTTTCCACAGGCTGAGGTATGTTTACAGTCCCTGGTACTCAGCTAACACACAGGCAAGCTGTTAAACTGCGGACATTTGACTGTGACTCTAACCATGGGTGGTGGCTGCACAAATTTGTCTTGATAGATGCTTTTTGCCACCAGCTTCCTGAAACTAACAGCAGAATTAGCGAGTGCTCTTAGACCTGAATTCAGATCAATTCCACTAAGTACTTTTTACTTAATTAACAGAAAGTGATCCACTTGTGAAACAGGGAGAAAATAAATGAAACTGCACACATGGAAAACAAGAAACACCTTTTTTTCCTTTTTTTTTTTTTTTAATCTGTAGATTCACAGTTAGTTATTGGTCATTGGGCATGTCTGCTTACCAAAGAACTAACTAAGTATATTAAGGAGTCAGAACATGACATAATCACCACGTGGAAGTTTATGTGGCAGAGTGAGTCAGTAGACACCAG
>NW_009603061.1:17701-22494 GCF_000690535.1 Cariama cristata | reverse complement strand
GCTGAAGTTTAAAATTAAACTTCATTTTGTGGGGAGGCAAGGCAAGGCAAGGCAAATTAGGTTCATTCTGGATATTCTGTATTTCTGAAATTATGTTTTAGAGATTCCATATGGAATTCAACGAAGAAAACATGTGTGTGACTGTGTTCACATACGAGCACAGAAAGCTCTTCAGTATTCATGTACTTGGAAAGGTTAAAAATGAAATGAACCAAAGCTCAAGGAGTCCTTCAGAACTGCTGTTCTCACCTTTGCCGTTTCCTTCTCAATGTGTGTGCTCTTCCTATGCAGTTTTACTGTTCTCTGATTCATAAACAAAGTAGCATCAGAGATGTCCTTTTTAGGCAACCCCCTTCTCTCCTCCCAAGGGTTGCAGGATATAAAGCTGTTACTCTTTTCAATAATTATGTCTAAGTTTACTGACACCTAGATGCTACAGTGGAAAACATCTCTTTTTTTTGCTCTCCTGGTATTGTATTAACATATCCATTTGCCTCAGAAAATTTGCAGTTGAATCAGTAGAGTCAAAGATGAAACAAAGCATTCAAGTGCCAGTAACTGAGGGACTTGGGGTCCAGATCACCACAGCACCGTACTGTCAGCTGCCCCTTCAATGAGAGATGAGACCATGATAGTTTTCGCTGCAGCCAAACTTGTGTCCTCCAAAGCCCTCTATCCCATCTGTACTGCCCACACCTCTGATTTGGCTTTTTTTCTAATCCCTTGCTGTCTCCTGTTCTCTTCAAACCAGTGCCCCCTGTGTCACACACTCCCCCAAAATGCCATCTGTGTAGTTTCTTTCAGACCACTAATGCAAAGCTCTTGGATAGCCCCTTATTTACTTGCTTTGGAGCTGCACTTACAGGTCCCACCGCCTGAAACACTGCAATCAAGCTGACAACACAACCAATCAAGGTCTGACCTGCAGCCGTTTCCTAGGAAACCCAAGCCACTGCCACAGAAACAGATTGTACACAGTGGAAGGAAACACATATTTTGGGTGAAGGGGAGAAAAAAAAAAAAGAGGCATTTCAGATTTTTTCCTAGTACTTCTGAGTTATTACAAAGCACTTCTAAAATAATAGTAATGAAAAATACTCTTGTTAAGAAAGATTGAGTGATGACGGTCATGTAAGTACTTGAAGCCAGACAGAGAGCCTCCGAGAAAGACCATGAGCCAGGGCTGCTTGAGCGCTTGTTCCTGCTTTGCTACTGAGTCACTTTATAACCCTTGCCAAGTCATTGCAAAAAGATTTCTAAGTCATTAAATCCATAATTCCAATGAACAATAAATTCAGTTCAAAACAGGTTGAGTATCTGAAGAAGAAAACTTGGAAGAAAGCAACAAGATTGTCCTGATCACACTGGGAACCCTAAGAAAATTACCAACGGGTTAGGCTGCCTCTCCTACTTGAGGAAACAACACCACCACATTTTATGCCAATGAGTCTGCTTAGGGGGTGTATTTATAATTTGGAAAAGCTTGAAGTATTATTTCTCCTTGGTGGAACAATTTATTATATGCTATGATTTACAATTTACTTGTAAATCAAGTAAATTCACATTTTTTCGTGAATCAATGTCCAGCTGCTTGAACACAGGGTGCATAAAGGAATAATCATATTTTTTGTAAAATGGCTGATGGGTGTAATAAAAATTGTGCACTGCAAACTGAGACCTCTCAGTTTTAATAAGATTATCAGAATGAAGAAAACGTCCCAGGATATTTTTCACCAAAGTCTAGACAATGAACATGATGAGAGAGTCTTCTAGACTACCTTTACTGTCCTAGGTAGAGACCCTTTCTTCCAGGATGTGATTAATTTAATCTTAAAGTAGACTCCAAATGGATTGTGCTCTAAGAACAAGTTTTTATTTCCACTGATCATGAAGGGAGCCCAGAGTGACTAGCTCAGGGATGGACGTCTAATTCCAGTTCTCTACATTTAGTTAGATGAATTCTGCGCATCACTGACACTGAGAAAGTGGAGGTTGGGAGAAGGCTGTCAAAATCAAGAAGTAAATGAAGTTATTTCAGATAAGTTTTGGGGAATTAGGGAGAAATTTGGGAGAAAGATGAGGCAGTTTGGTCAGGGGAATGAAAGTCTCCTTCTGGATTGTCATTCTACTCCACAAATAACTACAATGGAGGACATAGGAAGATGAGGTTTTTCTGACTTTTGGTGGTGACTATGAGGAAGGAGTCTCGGGAGCACAGGAGAGAGAACCAAAACCTGTGGTTTCTCACTGAGTCTTTGAAGAATAAAGCTTCACTGTGTACGTACCTGGATAACTCATGGAACTCTACCCATAAGCCTGTGCAACAAGTATATCATTAATTAAACTTGAGCTCAACCTTAGTGTAACCATGTTGTCATAGCCAGCGACTGTGTGGGTCCTGGGCAAAGGCTAATGATTGACACCTTCCCACCCACTGGGAATGATTGTTTTGCTATCTATCCTGGCTTCATGGTGACTTTGCATGGTTTGAGACCGAAACTGCCTTTGATTTGCACCCAGAAAAAAGAAACCAGAAACTAATATGAAGAGACGGAGTTGTGTATTGGAGGCAAAGCTGACTATAGCAAGTAGTATTCAGACCGATCAGTATTTGGACAACATCACGGTTCTGAAAAGGGATGGAAATTGTTGTTTTCCCAAAAGAGTGGTATTTTTCTTCCTACCATGAGTGCTCATTGCTCCTCCTTGAGTTCAGTTCTCCGCCAAGCACTTTCTGCTTCCACAGTCCTCTTCTATCCTGTATTGTGACTGTAATGCATTATGTGACAATTAATAAGAACCGTGAACCAAAGCTTCCAGCTATGATGAGACAGAAGACAGATTAATTAACAGGAAAAGAAGGTTTGGGGTAGAAGACTGAAAGGAATTTCAGTCAGGTTGCGCACACTCTAATGCTAATAAGAAGCTGGTTTTAACAAGAATAATCCTGTGTTTCTGATAGGGTTCTTCCTAAGCCTCTGAATGTGCCAGTTACCTTTTACAGCAGCCATGAGATACATCAAATGGATCTAGGGAAATAAGATCAATCTTGAGCTTTTAGCCATCCACTGACAAGTATGTTGTGTGTCTTAATTCAGAGCTCCTGCCGCCCTTCCTTTAGCCATAGATCATCCTCAGCCTCCAAGCCTGTTTTCCTCCCTTTTTTTTGTTTCTTTTCTCAACTACCTTTATTCCTTTTGACTTTTTTTTGTGCAATGTTGTGCCTTTATTTTTATTCCTGGTGTCAGCAGTACACCATCATACATTTCTCTGTCTCAAATAAGAGAGTTCATGCCATGGATCTTATGCAATGAAAACTCATTATTCTTCTTATGAAATGACCTATGCTAGATAAAATCTCTCTATGTCCATAATTTGAAGTCAAGCACGTTGTTCAGACAGAACTGAAGGCAATGTGTTTGTGGTCCCTAGTGGTGGAGGAATAAGGAGGAATTCAGCTGTGTTGTAATTAGTGTAATCAACATACTATAGATTCTTTTTTAAATCAAGAGGGAGATACAAGTTGTTTTTTATGGACAGGAAACATTTAGTTCAAATTCCATTTGTGCGAAATTTTGTAGTAGCCACTTAAGCACAGCTCTTTATGTGCTGCTCAGCAGCATTTTCTCATTTTGCATATATCACTTTTGATAAATTGTTTATAATATCCATTGCCTTTTCCAGATTTAGACAACTATAACAATGTCTCTCTGGCTATCATTAAACTGTTAATAATTAAAAGTCAGGTGTTAGATGATTACTGTCAGTTAAGCAACACTATCAACATGTCTTGCAGGACCCAGGACGGCTATGGCTGCTTCTAACTGGTCTGGCAGGAAAGAACAGTTACCAAGCTGCAGCACAAGCTGGAACAGACTTGTATTTCACTAGGCAATCCTAAGAGACTTCATTGATGGTACTATCTTGGCTGCCATCTTCCTGGCATACGAGGAACATATATAGGAAGGTGCTCTGAACGTCCAGGGGTTCCTGAATCTTTCAACACCTTGCAAGACCTCTAAGAGGTTTCTTTTAGACAGTAGTATTATTAGTTTGTGTCTGCAAGGGAAGGGAGACCTAGAGGTCATTTTTGTGGCTGGGAAGCTGAAAGCTGAGGTTCAATTTCCTCTTTCCTCCAAGATTTCTCTCATTAATACTTATAAGATGTCTAAAAACAATGATGTTGCTGTGTACAATATGATTTAGGTGGATGCATTTATCACACAAACTTTGTAGAATTCAACACTAATGAGATACCTTAGACCTGGTTATTTGCAAGGTCTCTGGGCTACAGACCTGTCGTCACTGTACCTGAATGACATTTGGACATTAGGCCATGCTATTCATCAGCTCCTCAATAGCATTACAACAAACAGGACAATAGCAAATCTAGGCTGATAGGGCTGGGGGGCTCACACAAAACCAGCAGTGATTATAGTTGCTTCACTTTTAAAGGCAGACAGAAAAAACAGAGATTGGGCTTCCAGCCTCTTTTTTTTCTTTTTTTTTTTTTCTTTTTTATATATTGTATTCTGAGCATGAAAGCACTCTGTGCCTCTGCTTAAGAAGGAATGCAAAAAGTGAGGGGCCAAAGAAGACACAAAAAAGAGCAGTTATCTGTGTACTGGTTAAGATATTTACCTGGGAGGAAAAGTCCTGAATTTTTGTCATGCCTTTTGATAATCAATCTGTAGAGCCACTGGATGAAAATGGAAACAGCGTGGGAGCAGGCAGTTCAAACTAGGACTCCCCATTTCTGTATGACTATGCCACAAAGTCATGCTGCTCCTTTT
>NW_009603061.1:0-17507 GCF_000690535.1 Cariama cristata | reverse complement strand
GATAGACATGACTGAGTCTTTCTTCTCCAGCTGTGTTGTAAGAAGCACCTATTCCAGATTGAATTCCAGGTTCATGGAGAGTCTTCTCTGGTGACCTGACTGGGATGCTTCTGCTGCCCATAGAGTTGAAGTTCAGATGCAACTTATATATGTAATATTTATATTAACTGGCTCTACATAGCTCCTTATTTGATATCCTCTGTGAGGTATGTGACTTTTACCGATCATTAAAGAAGGCACTCAGGTGTGTAATTTTGATCTTAGATTCTGTTTTTCAGTCCGAATCTCTTAAAGTTATTCAGTACAGATTGCATACTTTGTTGCATCTACTCCTTCATTTGTCAGGTGTTGTGAACTGTAATTTTATTAGCATTTCCCAAACCTGCAGAAAATTGTGAAGATACTTATATTTAAAAAAGAGAACTGCTCAGAGTCTGAGGTGACAAATGGGACTGCATGGAAAGTAATTTTTTTCTGTCCTGTCAAAATTCTGGACAATTCAAAACTGTGTCTTCTCTGCACTGAAATGAAAACAGGAGAGAGATCTGTCTTACATCAATCAGGTCAGGGCACTCACCAGGCTTTAGCTCTACTGTTACACCCATAATCTGAGCCAGTCAAGGACAGATCTTGCACTTCATTCACCGCTACAAGTGCCCTGGTCGTACATATTAACAACTCCACAACAACTCTTTTTCCTGTCTACCTTAGGTGATTACAGTCTACCTGTGATATATTTCCCACCGAGATTTCTTTGAACACTTCTGAAGGAAGATGGGTTGTGCACAGCAAGTTTTTAATGAACAGTCACTTCATTGAACAACTTACCAATGAGCTCTAGGGATGGGAGCCTGTCTGAGGCTTTTTGCATTTGTAAAGGTATTTCCACTTAGACAAATATTTCTCTTCTACCTGTAGAGCATATTTTTCTAGAATTTCTTTTATCCTGAAAACCAGAACAAACTTCCTTAAGAGTTCCTATCAGATCTAGCAAGATAGGCATTTACCAAAATGGAAGACAAAGCCTGTCTTTAATTTCAGCTTTCTCATTAGCTCTCTCTTTCTAGGAGAGATATCTTAACTGGACATACAAAATATAGTTAAGAATTATTGATCTTTGCAGAAATTCAGCCTCCGAGTATGTTTAGAAAGATAAACAGGAACAAATTGGGTCAAATTCACAGAAAAGAGAAGTAGCAACACTCATTATGCCACCAACTCATTTCACTCTGACACCAGTGGTCTGCCCAATGGACATACTATTTTTTCTTAACAAACAGTGACTGAATACAGTGTGAGTTTTTGTTTGCTGGAATGCATTGCTTAGAATTGTTCCCAGGATATTTACTATTATTGTGTCCTTATCCATTCTTTGGCTGTTTTGCTGTTTCTCTAGTTGATAACCCTGTTATTCCCCCCTGCTTAATCCTCCCCTGAACTCTGCTGCTTGATTGTATTCGGGTGTTATCACCACTGATTGACTGGCCATGTCTTTTATTCCCTTTCTGTTCGTGTAGGTAGGGGGTTAAATCACTGAACAGAAGGATTAGATGCAGGTTTACAGCTAGTAACTCAGCACTTAGATGACTAACATCATGGTAATTAGAGATTGGAAAGTTCCATGTAATGCCATTGCATGGTTATCATAACAATTCAAAATCCAAATGGGTTCTTTGCATCCTATAGTTGTTTCCAACATTTTAATATCTTTTTCTTTTCTCCTCTCTGAGTTCCCTGAGTTCAAAATCTCTTTTCCTTCTTGGAAACACAATTTGTGCTGGTTGCTCTCTGCAACTGATTGCATCCCAATTGCTACAAAACTCCTCTCCTGGTTTGTTTAATCATAGGTTTATTTCTTTTTCTTCTTTTAATCATAAATTCTTATATATGGTGTCTGACTTGTTTGAAAGAAAATCACCACATTACCTGCAAACCGACTTGACTACCTTTGGCAGTAGACAACTATCATATTGATTTTCAAGAACAGTCATTCACACACAAACCTTAACAGCCTGGCACCTGGGTATCTACTGAACCCTTTTGGTAGTCCCTGTTTCTGTACATACCCTTGGGTCAATGAACAAACTGCTGCTGTCGATTGTATTCATTTGGCCAGTATCTCTAGGGAATAAAGAAGAATCACAGCTACAGAACCAAAGGTTAGGAAAATTCATTAAAAAAAATAATTAATCCCTCAGTTCCTAAGCACCAGTCCAGCAAAGATATTTAATTACTTGCTGGTCTTTACTCATATCCTCTTAGTGAGGTATGTGTTTATGAACCTCTGGTAGATTGGAATCAAATATAGTTTGAATTCAGCATTTAAGACTGAAAAAAAATACTTTCCAGATTAGATTTTTTTAAGTGATTGTGACGATACTGATGCAGAAAGATTGCAACCATTTTAAGCTATCTAATAATTTTAGTTTTCTTTTGTAAAGGGATAGTTTGAATTTATACCTAGCAGTAAATTATGAATGCTTCTTTATCAGTTGGAATAGGATATCTGTGCACATAAATTTGCCCAAGTGCACAGCTACTGGGTATATCTTTCTGGCTACTCATAAGCGTTTTAAAGACAATTGTATTTTTATTGTGAGATTGCCTAGAAGGTACTGCCAAGGTTTGCAGCTCCATTTGTTTGTTTATCTCTACTAAATAACGCCTATATGAAGTTCTGGAAAGGTGAGCCCAGCAAAATTCTGCAACACTTTAAAAATTCTCCCTAAGAGACTTCTGGCCTCTTGTCACCTTCTTCTTTTATATGTCTGGGTCTTTATGAAGTGTTAATGAGTGCCTTTGTCAATCCATAGTTACTTGCAATCTTTATCTCTGGTATATGTCATTTACAGAAAATAAGAACAAACAGAAAGAGAACAGAAGCAACTGGAAACTCTTTAGGCTAATACCACCATTTAGTCAAATGTAGTTTACCAATGAGTGTGGTGTGCAGCTGCCTCATGAAAGGTCTCAGCATTTTCATTCAAGATAGAAACGTCTAATCTTTTTCTGCTGATGTTCCTCAACTTAATGCACTGTACACTGTTGGTTGACTGTCTCAGAAAAGTGCAGGTAGAGGTATCTGGACGGAACTGAAGGACATAAAAGTGAATACCATAATACACAATCGGAATGTCTTAACATTTATTTAAAGGTATTAAGATCTGAGAGATGTTTGTGATCAGCTAGACTGGGGTTAAGTTTTTGGTTTTGTTTGTTTCCCTCTAGAATGAAGTTTTCCTTATTAGTTTTTTCATAGTGAGTGAGTTATGACATAACTTATCTGCCAATATCTTTTCAGTAGCACTGTGCGGGGTACAATGATTTATTGTACTATAGATCCTTGGGGATCCAGGAAATTGGGGGGTTATGTCTACTACTTGCCTAATCATAAATTACCCTGTTTCTGCTTCTCAGTTGCTTTTCATCTGTTAAATGGAGAGAAAGATACTACTTGCTTTGTAAGAGATCTTGAAGTTTCCTGGCAGCCTGCTATTGTTGAGCCTCTTTACATTTCTAAAGTGCCTAGTCCTTGTGTTGAAATGAACTCCTTCAAAATTAGTCATCCTTAAAAAATCTGAGTTCATTGTCTACTTGGTTTATTATTTCCATGTTTTGGACAGGCCTACGTTACTTCCCTCAAAACAAGAACACTCCCATGAAGCAACTTTATTAATGCTTTAAAGGAATAAGGCACTGTTGTTCTCACATTCAATGGCATAAATCTCTTCAGCTTCTTCAAAAGCATCTGTGTCTACTTCAGTACATGATTCTGACATTTTTGTGCATCCTGTGATTGTTATTATGGTATGTTTCCAGTTGGTCCCTGTCTGGAATATAATATGAATACAGACAGTAGAGTTAGCACACTTCCCTTAGTATCACTCTTTTTAGTTTCTTGGAAGATAACTCTTTCATAACTTGGTTTTGACTCAAGGATTTTGTTTGATATTGAAATAAAAGGATTCATCCCTCTGCTAATAGCATGCATTTCCTGAAAAAATATTAAACTACTTTTTGTTCTTTTTTTTTCTTCCACTTAGGTCTGGGAAGAGGTTGTCTGACATCCATTACCTGACACAGGATGGGTTTATATGATGTGAATACCATTTACATTACTTCTTAGGTTGTCAAAGCTTAAATTCTGAGCAAAGTTCTGTTAAAAGAAGACCAAAAAGAAACAAAAGTAACAATGAAAATAAATATTCTGTAAAGTCTCTTGAGATAATCTGTTCTTTCTAAGACAAAAGTTTAGGTTTTCTATATTTGATTTTCGCCAATAAAACACCAAACGTAAGAAGTATATCTGAAATTCATGGAGCTTAGGGATTCTAATGAGTAATATCTGCAAAATGAGATATTTCAGAGGTGTATCCTTGCCACAAAAGCCCAGGGTAGCTTCCGTGTTTCCCAGTGCCTCCTATTGCAATTGTTGCTGGTTGGAATCATCTCTTGAAGGTTGCTTTGTGATCTGTATGATATGTATTTAGCACTCACCAGTAGTTACTGTGCTGACTGCTCTCTCCATTATATAAAGCCATATTGGTACTGTTTTGGATCACCTTTAACACCTCAGAGGCAATATGTGTGTGACAAACTCTTTTACAATTCTACTGCAAGTTTCTTTCCTGCTATACTAATGCACAGTGACAAATAACCAGAAACGAGCTTGCATTGCTTTTTCTTATGCCCTGTCTGCTCTCAGGATTACGAAGCATTGGATACATAATGGCTTCATCTATTCTTTTAAATTTTACCATTGTGTGGCACTGAGACCACCCTCCATGCAATGACTCCCATTTACACTGTTAAACTCTTTTCACTCAATGACAGCTCAGCTCCTTTCCAGTTGTGTACTGGAAGTAGTCCCTGGTCTGTGCTAGATCTCAGATTGTGTTTGGGAAATTCTTGAATGATATTTGTTTTCTCTCATGGAAACATTGACAGGGATTGCTCTAACAATCTAGTAGCTTGAGGAACATTTTCTGGTATAATCTAATTTATCAGTGTTGATGGAGCCATCTTGTCCTTGCGACGTGCGACACTGCTGAATAGCAGTGAAATCCCTTTCTGAACACATCACTGTATGATAATGTACAAAGATGTCCCAAGATTATCCATAAAATTATTATAATAATCATACTACCCTGTTTGTGTAGCACATGAAACTTTAGGGCCTCTTTGCTGAAAAACGTTGACCTCAGTTTTGAACTAAAACTTAAAGGAGGGTCAGAGGAGAAAATTATTGTACTGGTTTTGGCTGGGATAGAGTTAATTTGCTTGATGGTAGCTTGTACAGTGCTATGTTTTTTATTTGTGATGAAGACAGTGTTGATAACGCACTGATGTTTTAGTTATTGATGAGCAGGGCTTACGCAACGTCAAGGCCTTTTCTGTTCCTCACCCTACGCACCAGCAAGGAGACCAGGGGTGCACAAGGACTTGGGAGGGGACGCAGCTGAGGCAGCTGACCCCAATTGACCAAAGGGATATTCCATACCATATGATGTTGTGATCAGCAATAAAAATGGGGAAGAAGAAGGAAAAGGGGGACATTCAGAGTTAATGGTGTTTGTCATCCCAAATCGCTGTTACATGTGATGGAGCCCTGCTTTCCTGGAGATGGTCTGCCAATGGGAAGTAGTGAATGGATTCTTCATTTTGCTTTGCTCGTGTGTGAAGCTTTTGCTTTACTTTTATTAAACTGTCTTTATCACAACCCATAAGTTTTCTCACTTTTACCCTTCTGAGTTGCTCCTCCATCCTGCTGAGTGGAGGGAGTAAGCGAGCGGCTATGTAGTGCTGAGTTGCTGGTCATGCCTAAACCACAGCAATGATTGACTGGTCTTAGAGTCTGGGATTTGTGAAATGCCCTTCTAAGACTTCTGGACCAAGTCATGATGTGTGCCTCAAGCAGGCAGGATTACCATGGAAAGAATATTATAAAAGAGCAAGAAATGTTCTGATAGGGATTAAAAAAACCTTATTCTGTAAGACATTAGCCAATTTTACTGAGTGGTGGGAAGAATCTTTCTCAATGAGGAAGTTATGTTACAAACACTCCTGTGTTAGGCTAAAATTTCTTTATACTTCCACTTGGCTATTTCACATCTTTTGTTGTCAACAGCAACAGAAAGGATACTGTTCTCTCTTTCCATTACAAGACAGATGACACATTGGTGTGATAGTTATAGAATGCACATTTGAGGAGTGTCCAAAGCCTGCTTCAGGTGAAAGCTGGGGACTTTTTAAAATTTGACTCTATTTACCTAAATCTCCACAGTTGTAATGTGAGAAAAACATCTCCTGGAGTGCCTCTACTAACAGCAAATTCTTTCCAGACTGGCAGCAAAAACCCACCTAATCAGAGAAAATTACCAGATCAAACAATTAAAAAAAGTGAGCCATTTTACTGTCTTAGAGATCCAAATTACCTAGTGTGATGGTTATGATCAGTAGTTAAAAAAGAAACAAAACAAGAAATGGCCAAATTAAATGGCAAAAAAAATAAAAAGGTTAAAAAAAATCATTTATGAAGCAGACAGATAATTTCAAAAAGCCTTCATACCAAGAATAGGGCACCGTTACAATGAGAAAACCTTTAATTATGTTGTAAAGGTCTGATATTCTACTGAAATGTCATTTCAAAATAAACTTCTAACAGTTAATTATCAGTGATATTTAACTTGTGGGAAAATTAAATATCACCACATACTCCTGTGATCATTTTATTGCTTTTGTAGACATTTTAATATTTTAATGGTTTTCAAGTAACAATGAAAAAGGCATGCCACCAAGTATGTTTTCTTGGCTTTCTGTGAATAATCATATAACCTTTTCTTTGTCTTCTTCATACAAATCAGGCCTCTGAGTCAATGAGGGACAGGACTGAAGAGAAATCTTTTGGGAATAAATATGGGAATAAACATTGTTATGATTCCCTTAGACAGCAAGATTCCTGGGAAAGAAGTTTTATTAACTGTTAGAACTAGAAACACAATGCTGAATGAACAAATATGGAAGCCCTATTAGCATTCAGCTAGCAAATCAGATGAATGTGCAGTGTTCCAGTTAGTGACCTATGTATTATCCAAAGCTTATAAAATGTGCAGTGCGATTGGACCTAAGGATGTATGCAGTGACCCCTATCATGCACAGACTGGAAGACTGGAACAGGAAACCTCCTGTGCTTTTGTTGTATAAATCAATACTATACAACCTAAAAGACTGAGATCGCCAGGAAAAGGTATGAATTTTAACACCAGAAGGGACTATTATGTGAATGACTATTCAATCAGCTATTCTGATTGAATTGGCTCTAGAAATGGATAGGTCCAACCAGCTGCAACTGGCTGGGTGTTATACATCCTTCTCCAGGGTAAACCAATGAAGACATGAATCATTAAAGGGATTTGGCTCAAGAGTGTCAATTTGTCCCTCATTGCAACATTTAATTGCCTACTTTGAGCAGTTACTTTCAGTTTCCAACTTTGTGCCACCAAAAGTTCCAAAATAAATAACACTATTATCTTAAAATATTCAAATCATCCTGAGGTAAGCATTACAAAAAAGGATAGGAAAAGGATAGAAGAGTAATTGTAAGATCCATATAGGTCTTACTATTGTGTTTAGTGTCATCTGAGAGGCTTATCCAAACTCTGACCTCCAGGGGCTTTACTTAAAGATAACATAATTTGTGGAAAATGATAAAAATCCTGGAAATTGAAAGTATTGGAATTTTTGGCAAAGTCAACAATCTTTCACATGGAATTATAAAATTAATGGTTTTGTTTTCTCCTGTAAATTAACCTATGTTCTAACTGATCTTCAGAGATACTACGAGACTCAATCTTCTCATGGTAGCAGGAAATCCATCCAATATTTCTTCAGCATGTGAAGAACTTGCAGGACTGTTGCTGACTCTTTTAATGTGCAACAGGTTTCTGTATCATTCGTCAAGATGCATAGTCTTCTAAGGTCACATTGTTTAAATTCCTAAATATTCCCCAAATTCTGTGCCTTAGTTCATGTTGTGTAAACTGACAAATGCCCTACAGGAACACTGTTACAATAAAAAGAACAAAAAATATCGTGATGCTATTAGATACAACATGCATTGGGTTGATTGCTAGACTGAAAGAGTAACCAGTTTGTTGGAAATAATGCTATCAATGGGATTTGTATGTTTGCATCCATAAAATAAAGTTTTACAGAATATAAGAGAAATTGCTTTAGTAAGTGTTTTAATCTTCTCGGTGCTTCCTGGTAGTATACCTTTTTATGTTCATGTGTTCATAGACCTATGTAAAATCTGCTCCCATCAAAGCAGTTGGAGGTATGTCAGGTAATTTTGCTTGTAAGCAGTTAGCATCACAGGTAACATTGTTGGCATTTTAAAGGAGTATTTGAGATTCTGTTTATTAAAATGAAGAGCTAAGTCTGAAAAGTCAGGCAAAAGGAATTGCTAGACCACTTTTTCTTTCACCGATAAAGAGTTCATGGTAGTGCCCAGAGGTCTGTTAGGACAATCACAGGATTTTCTCTCTTTTGCTCAGGTATAGGTCTGCTTCCATTGAGAGATTAAGGATCTGACAGCCTTAGGAGCTGGTTGATTTGGATAGTTTCCAGTCTCAACTCTGTCTCCATTCCCTCCCCAGAGGCATCCAATAACATTTCTTTTCCTCAAAAAATCCTTTTTGTCCTTAATTCTAAATGCCAGGTCTTAGCACTAAGCCAGATATTGAGGGGGTGTAAACTTGAGTCAATTGATCTGTGTGGATTTATCTGTGCTAAATATTTCTTTTACAGTTATTTATCACACACAGTCACAGTACTTTGCAGAGGGGGAGGCACAAATAGTTTACAGGGGAGGTGAAGCTGGTATTACTACCTAAACTGCCTCATCTTTGACATTGCACTGTGTCATTACTCATCAGAAAATGGTATTTTACACCCACTTTTGCAAAGATATTTATGACTATGCAAACTACTAGTTACAGAGAATTCTACATTTATTTCCACAACCTATTTTTTTACCTCTTTTACCTCTGCAAAAGGTTGCAGTCAGTTATCACTCTGAATTATTACAGATTCACATCTCATGCTTTCAGTTCTTCAGGTCCCCAGTTAAAATTCTGTTGCAAATATAATGAACAGCACAATTAGATATGAAAGACAGAGGAGAACCATGCACTTCCTAATGCTTGGAGATGCTCTGAATGTTTTGAACTAAGTTGTTCCGTCAAGGTCAACCAGCTTAAATTTCCAGAGAATGTGGATTTCCAAAGAAAATCAACAATTACTTTCAATCATTCTTGAAGTATTTTCTTCCCAAGTCTTAAAACCCACAAAGAAACATTTCTTGTTAATTTTATATTTTAAAGAGAATTAAACAAAGCTTGAACTAAAATAAATTATTACCTGTTTTCTAAAGCAAAAAATAAATCATTGCATGGAGAATATTTTTCTGGCATACCTAGGATCCAATTTTTTTTTTTTTAATGGAAATAATATTGTTTGTGGGTTGTTAAACATATATACAATAGTCACACAAACACTAAGAAAATTCCAAAATACTGAATATTATACGTTGGCTAAAACTCTGGTTCTGGAGGTAGTGAAAAAAGTAACAAAAATAAACTCAGTTTAAATTAAAATCATCTTCCCTGACCTTCTTGGAGTTTGAGCAAGTGGTAGTGAATGAGTCAAAGCATAATATCTGGTAATAGATGAGCAGTTATTATGCTGGAGCAATTCTCAGCTGGCTGAAGTCTTTGAAAGTCCCACTGTCTCACTGAGAACACTTTAATTCAGAGCAACAAGAAGCTTTATGTACACCATTACCAGCTCTTCCACAATTGTTACCATCTCTAGAGTGAAGTTTGCAGGAAATAGTGGAAAGAAAACACACACGGTGGCTCAGAACAGAAACTATTAGGTAAAAATTTTTGGCATGAGTTGAGCAGAACAGACAACGTGACAAAATGATCCATTCTATATTTAAAATCTTAGACCTAAATCAAGATTTTATTATAGTTCCTTCATGTTCACTGCATGAACATTTGTCTTCAAGCTTATACTTTTCTTTTTTCTTTTTTTAATGAGATACTAAAAAGCATAACAGAAGTTACTCAGACTTTAATAGTGGTCAGCTGATTTATACCACATTAGTAGAAGGAAGAATATTCAGATGTTTGGTACAACCAACTTAGTCCCTTTCTTCCCCAGTGTCTCCTGTCATGCCTTAGTTTACCAAGTTATTTAGGAAACCTCAAACAACAGATGTAGTCAGAACAGCTACTCTTAGAGAATAATGATTTAGAAACTGAAAATGAATGACAGGAATGGTTGTCACAACTGAAAATTCTGTGAGTAGTCCTTTTCTTGCTAAAATTTACGTGACATACCACTGGAAACAGTAAACACACATATACACATGCATGCATGCCTGTGCAGGAATGTACACACACATACATACCCGTGCACACGCACAGACACAGAGAGAACTGAGACCAATGGATCTCCATCCATTTATATCATCTGTGGATCCCTCTATTTTATCAGGATGGAATAATGTTGCCTTACAGCACCCTCATTAATTCTGTCAGTAGTACAGAGAATGATTTTAACTTAGTAAGAAGTAATTCTCATTGATACCAAAAAAATACTGAAAAGAACAAAGTGGATTGATTGGATGCCCTTTTTTTTCAAAGCCCCTCAAAAGAAAGGCTGAAATATGAGAAGCAGCTGGTTGCTCAAGGAACTTGGGCAGCACTTCGGCCAGGCATGAATTATACTGAAAAAAAATTGTTAACAGTGGAAAAAGCTAATGTAAACAGTATTGGAAAAAGGCTAGCAAGTGTTCAGAAGTAGAAAACATTGTGAGGTATAACTGCAAGACTCAAAGGACATGAAAGAACTGGTTTGACTTTCTGTCCTCCATCTGCCAGTGTGAACTCATATGTACAATATAAGTTGCCGTTTCCAGCACAGGTTTTGTGGTTCTAACCTTCTGGCAAATATATAAAAAATCCATTAAAGTGAAAGCCAAACTCCTGTCAACAGCCCAAGGAGAAGGATATAGCTCTGGCTTCTATAATTTTGCATACAACCCAGATGGAAGTACAAACACTTCTATGTTGAAGTGCCAAATAACTCTCCCAAGGCTTATATTATCTTTTCTTCGTCTTGCCTCAGAACAACTTCCATGCTTCTGGGGACTCTGCAGCTGTGTGCACTCTAGCGAAAGACTATGCGTGGCAAGCCAAGTCCTGTGTATTTGCTTTCCAGCTTCTGTAACGAGGCTTCCTCTCCCTCCCAGTCCCATCAGGGACTGTTCAACCAGGAAATGCAGCTGCAGAATCTTCACAGTTTCTTTAAAGCAATTTTTAAAGGAAAAGTCTCTGATTTTCTTGAAGCAAGCTACATTGCAAACAAGAGTACACCAAAGCAATGATGCAATAACTGCCTAGGAGAACGATGAGGAAAATAAATTGGGGAGATTGAAAGAGGGAAATTGGAATTTAATAGGCTTGATAGCTTTTAAACATAAATCTGTGCTTTAATTATGTTGTTTTAACCTTGCCGTCAGCATCCTTTGCTCTGAAGAACATACAGTTTCAGCTTCAAGTTCCTGTAAATCAAAGGATTAAGACACAAAACTGGAATATAGAATGATTACTATACCAAAATCATTAACGTCAAATACAGTCATGCCTATAAAGAGTGTTTCATTAAGTGTACTTTAAGTAATATTGGCTAATATTATCCCTTACTTCCTCATAAAGCCAAATGTTGATTTGAGTAAAGAAATGACCTCCAAGTAAGGTCTATATCAACTTAATCCATCTTACTTTAGTGTCAGGATATGCCTTTTGCCCCTTCTGAATAAGAATAAGAGTATTCTTCCTAATTTGACAACATGATGACCAAGCTAGTATTATTCAAAGGATAGAGAAAAACAAGAAGGCAATACAGAGGCACGGTTTGACTAGGTGTATGTAAGAAGAATCTTGTTTGCAAGTCGGTCTATAATAGGAATAAATTTCTGCTATATCAATTAATTTTACGTATTGGGCTGTATTGTCATTTCTCTTCCTGCATTCAAAATCAAATTCTGGAAATCTTGGTCTCTTTCGGATGGGTAACATCTGGATAAAAATTCCTTTGCCTTCAAATATTACAGAATTGTATGTAAGGGAGAAAAGGGTAATCAATAAGCTTTGTGAACCCTGTGGTATTGTGAAGAACACACCTTTTCCTCCTAGTGGCTTCAAGACTAAAGTAACCACTCTTCTGTGCTGTATATCTTTGGTTGCTCTGGGGCAAGTCTATAGCTGTTCCTATGAAATCAAGACTCAGCTATAGGGAACTCTTCACACCTCAGTGTGAATGGGCCTGGGATCTTTAGATATCTCTTCTTGCTATCATGTCAGAGAGCGCAGATAAGTTGGGTTCTTCCTGGCAAAGAGGACTGTAGTTCTTCCTAAAAGGACTCTGATACCACTTGTTGCATTGGGATTTACAGTCAGCCCTCAGCAAAGTCTGCACATAAGCTTTTGAAAAAAAGATGCTCTGGGTTACAGCTCAGGCCATGGAGACTGTTTGATTTCAGAGAACAGCTAAGATAATTTTCCAGTGTTACGCTGCAGTTCTAACAGTAGTACCTCTAAACATAAAATCAATAGTCTATCCTACCATAAATTTAATCCATTCCCCTCCACGAGTTGCATGGTATATCTATATCTAGTGGTACATCTTAAGGTAGGAATAAAAGAACACACCCTTTTTTTTTTTTCACAGAGGTAGTAAGAATAACTTTACGGTTATCATGTAATGATCTAGGGTATTATCAAAACAGGCAAATATACAGAAAATATCTGTGCTTGTGTTGGGGAAAGGGCAGCTTGTTTTGATAATTGTTGATTGCACTGAATTGCGTTGATGCACTCTTAGGCATATGAGGGATATAATTTTATATCACTCAAGTTAGGTCAAGATACCCTGAAGAGCAGCTAATTTGAAATGTGATACATAAATCTAAATAATGTTTCCTTAATGACATATGCAGTTTTTACAGTTAAATTATTTAGTTAATAGAAAAAAAAAAAGTGAAGAATGGCAGGAAATTTTCTGCTTCATTCTAACTTGGCTGCAATATTTAAGACTCTGTTATTTGTATCTATCTCTAGCAGCTGTAGCGTCATTTTTCAGAGCCACTAGATGTGAGTAGTGGGAATATTAGAACAGAATCACTGTGCCTGTTCCTTCCCATTCTCATGCATCCTTTTGCCAAAAATAAACAGTTTTTTAAGAGTTTAGTGTTAATTTAGAATTTAGTGACAACCTTACTGATTTCTATATGTAGCTATTTTTCCTTACACATGGATTTTAATATTTTAATCTTAGCTCATATTTGGAAGTTTCCTATTTGATTCATACATCTGGTGATTACTTTTAGAGAGGTGCCTTCAATACAACCCATCGTTTATGAAGAGCCTTCCTGAGAAACCTCAACTTTTTCTTTCTGGGCAAGCTAACTGGCTGGCTACGATAACTTACTGCTAACTGAGTACAGGGCTCATGACTAGCTGCTGGCGTCACCTGAAGGAATAAACCTCCAAAAGAAATAAAGTCATTTACCACCTGATTGATGACAATAATCATGCACACTCATACAGCACTATTATTTCAGCCTGTTAAGGTCACAAAATATGTAAGATCAGGCTCAAATTTCAAGCAGGAGTAAAACAGTATTTTTTATAAATAACATCCAGGAAAAAAAACCACCCAAAAGATAAAATCTATCATAGAATATGAGTAATCAATACGGACCATATTCCAGATCCCAGTGACCATTAAATCATTGGATTCAATTAGATAAATTGAGAAGAGCTATGGGAATAGTCAGAAGACTAAAACCCCACAATCTACAGGGAAAGACTGACTAAACTGAATCTAAAAAAAAAGCAGAAGGATATGGGTACTTGATAATAGTAAAAATGATAGATGGACAGATGTTACAAGGTTAAAGTGAAAAAGTTGTTCTTCTTGGCCATGGTAGTCAAAAGAAGTGCAATAGACATTTAATTTCAACAACAAAGATTAAAATCTAATGTTAAGAAAATTTAATGTTAAGAAAAGCTTTCTAACAATAAGGTTAGTGAAGCACAAAAGATGTTTTCTCAGTTGCTTACAGAGTCTTCATCCACCTCTGTAAGAGGTTTTTAAAAACAAGCTAGGAAAGCAGCTGTCAGACATGATACAAATACAGTTTATTTTATCTTAGGAAAATGAATTTTCTAGAAAACCTCTTGAGATCCTTTCCAGACTGAAGAATCCATGGTTGCATATGGAACAAAACCAGAACTCATGCCACACCACATAAGGAGCACTAATTGCCAGAACAACCATGAATCCTCTGATAGTTTCATCAGTTGAACTTCGCTAACCCAACATATGTATTGCTCACATTGTTGGACCTTCTCCAACTCCTTCCAGCAAATGGGATGGAAGACAAAACCAAGGGACCTAGGGGAGACTAAGAAAAAAAAAATTAAATATTTTTCTTCCTTGTTATAGTGGTATGGCTGCAACCTTGACAATCAAATGATATTAGAAAACTTAGAGAAAGAAGTAGCCTTTTGCTGTTGTTGTAAAAGTTGAAGCTGTAAGAAAGGAGACAAGGATGTGGTCATGCAAGGACAGGAACTAGTATGGCATGACACACATCTTTTTTTCCAGTAAAACATTTGATTTAGGTAAAAACATTGTTTCATCCCATAAACCTTGCTGTCTTTGTTTACAAATATTTAAATCACATGGACATTTGTGGTAAAAAGAATGCAATGGTAGTTTTCAGGAAGTCACTAATTCACATATGTTAAGCCTGTCTTAGCTGACATATTTAACTCCAGTATTAATCTGTAAACCTAATCATCTATATTTCTGTACAACACTAATGATACACATTACATAACAACAAATGAGGGTGGTCAAGCACCAGAGCAGGTTTCCCAGGGAGGTTGTGGGGTCTCCATCCTTGGAGATATTCAAAACTCAACTGGACAGTAACCTGAGCAACCTATTGTAGGTTAACCCATTTGAGAAGGACTGTTGGAGGAGACAATCTCCAGAGGTGCCTGCTAACTTCAGCCATGTTATGATTCTATGATTAAATAGAAAATACAGGTAACTTTATAGAATCATAGAAACATTTAAGTTGGAAAAGACCTTTAAGATCATCAAGTCCAACCATTAACTTAACACTGCCAGGTCCACCACAAAACAATCATAGAATCATAGAATCATTATGGTTGGAAGAGACCTCAAAGATCATCAAGTCCAACTGTATACCCGATGCCATATATACCCATATACTGATACACCAATGTCCCTAAGCACCACATCTACACGTCTTTTAAACACCTCCAGGGATGGTGACTCAACCACTTCCCTGGGCAGCTTCTTCCAAAGCTTGATAAACCTTCCAGTGAAGAAAGTTTTCCTAATATCCAATCTAAACCTCCCCTGGTGCAACTTGAGGCCACAAGGTCTCCCCTGAGCATCCTTTTCTCCAGGCTAAACAGCCCCAGTTCCCTCAAACTCTCCCCATCAGACTTGTACTCCAGACCCTTCACCACCTTCGTTGCTCTTCTCTGGACATGCTCCAGCACCTCAAGGTCTTTCTGGTAGCGAGGGGCCCAAAACTGAACACAGAAATCAAGGTGAGGCCTTAACAGTGCCGAGTACAGGGGGACAATGAGTGTCCTGGTCCTGCTGGTCACACTGTTTGTAATACAAGCCAGGATGCTGTTGGCCTTCTTGGTCACCTGGGCACACTGCTGGCTCATATTCATCAGGCTGTCAACCAACACCCCCAGGTCCTTTTCCACCAGGCAGCTTTCCAGGCACGCTTCCTCAAGCCTGTAGCATTGCATGAGGTTGTTTTGACCCAAGTGCAGGACCTGGCACTGAGTCTTGCTGAATTTCATACAATTGGCCTTGGCCCATAGATCCAGCTTATCCAGATCCCTCTGTAAAGCCTTCCTACCCTCAAGTAGATCAATACTCCCACCCAAAAGCAGAAAGTCAAGTAACATGTTCAGTCTTTCACCCTACTGTGATTTATCTAAACTAGCACCAAACTTATCTAAACTCAGCAGCCAAAAAAGATGAGGTATTTGAGGGAAAACAGCTAGTAGTATGAACAAGAAGGAGATGGGATTCATGGAGACTACAGTTTGCAGAGCTGTTAGGTGCATTATCTGTGACTGAAGGTTCACAGAGCAGATAATCAGTCAGCACAGACTATAGTATGGAACAATCCCTTTGTTTCACGTTAGTCCTAATACAAACTCATATTAAAGGTGAGTGCTGTCTTCTCGAAGACCATACGTAATCACAATTTTCTCAATTTCTACCATGGCATATTTTGTGCATCAAAGCCACCTTTGTTATACTTTCTATTTACCAATGCAAGCACTCTTGGTGCAAGAAGTCTCACAGGCTCTCTTGCAGCATGAGAATCAGAAACTAAGACTTGTCCCAAACACTTGATTGTGCATGCCAGGCTCTTTGACTTGCACTTCTCCAGGACAGACAAGTAGCGAGTTCACTGGAATTTAGCTTTCTGAGCAATAATTATTCAGTGTTCCTAACCATGCTGAATACCTCCCGGTTCTCTCTCCCATGGTGGTCGCAAACTGCCAGTGTCTTTTTCTATTTCTTTTCTCTTCAGTTCCTTCATATCTGTCATGAACTCTGTTGGAAGCTTTGAATCACTCCCAGCTGCTCCTTAGTATTTGAAAGAGTAGACAAATGCTTTTTGTAAAGCACCGCAAGAGATTTGTGGATAGTTTGTGGTGATATAGTGTGCTCTCAGAGGTGATAACTTCTCAAAGGAAAAGATACAGCTGAATTTTCAGCATTGGTACAGATGGCCACCATAATCTTTCTGTTTGTTTTTCAAATGACTTTAAAATTCTTTTTATTTCCAAAATCAAGTAAGATTTCTAATTTAGAAAAGTTATGAGTTATTGAAAATGTACAAAAGTCTTATGTAATTTTATATATGTGGACATGAGAAAAGGAGATGAGCAAAGGGACCAGATATCATCATGATGGAACAGGTTTTATTTTATCTGGTTTAGATACATGAGGCTTGTCATGTCTGCATGGAACCCACCAACTTCATTGAAGCAAACGCTGATTTAGGCTTGCAGTCAGCAGCTCTGTCACTAACTCAACCAGGAGGAGGAAAGGAATGACCAGGTATTCTGGACTGTGTGGATTCAGTGGCCTGGCATATCAAACCCACAGAAGTATAAGGTTTTGGTAGCAGGTGGGCTACAGGGGTGGCTTCTGTGAGAAACTGCCAATGCCAGCCGGCTCCAAAACGGACCCGTCACTGGCCAAGGCCGAGCCCATCAGTGACAGGGGTAGTGTCTCTGTGACAACATATTTAAGACGAGGGAGAAGTTACTGCACAACAGCAACTGGCAGCTGGA
>NW_009603060.1:8490-18360 GCF_000690535.1 Cariama cristata | reverse complement strand
ACCCAATGTGAGTGATAAAGCCAGCTTCACTTTATTGCAAAACCTTCACATATTTATAACATAAAGTTCTATCTTATACAAACTTGTCTTACAATCATTGGTTTAGCTATATACTTGTCTTACAATCATTGGCTTAGCTCTAAAGGATACCTCATCATACTCCTCCTACTTGCTGTTACTGTTTTTCGTGCTTGGGCCCGGGTTCCATCCTGTTTTTCTCATACAGTACTTTCTTATCTACACAGTACAAGGTCAGTATGACCTTCCTTTCTTTCTTGTCAGCATAACTCGGAATTTTCCATTGCGGCCTAGTCTGGTTTTATGTCCAGATTGGTAGAACAAAGCTCCTCCGTGGAGCCATGACCATGCTCCCTCAGCCATTCTCCAACACCTTGGCACCAGGGCCATCACAAGATGCCAGGCTCCAGCTTCTCTCTCAGAAACAACAACAGTGCTGGGCAGAAAGCACTGCGGCAGGCTGTGCCAGACGCTCAGCCTCAGGCGTCAGAAGAGGAAGACGACCGAGTGGCTCTGGCCAGAATGCGCCTCGCACGCCAGGAGCACAAAGTCCGCATGGTGCGTGTTCTGCAAGAGCTGAAGAGCAAAAGAGGGCCCCTGAGAAGGAGTGCCACCTCCTGAAAAGGCAGGCTCTCTAGAAGCACGCAAGGATGGAGAGAGCAGAAATATGCTGAAGTAGCGGCCATTGCCTCCCAGCTGGTAGAAACAGCCAGGCAACTGCAGGTGACCATCAATTGCCTGCTCAGCGTCGATCATTAAATCTTTTCTTAACTCCCTCTCTGCGTAAACTCACTCTCTATTCTGTGTGTATGTGAATGGAAAGGACTATGTGCCAGCTACTGGGGGCGTGTCTCCTACGTGGTGCTTTAGGCTGTGGAGAACATCAAAATGGCACTGGGGACAGCGAGGGGACGAGGGGGGACAGGAGTGGGGCTGGAGCCCCAGTGGGGCCAGGGCAACTGTGGGGACAACACTGGGGACAGGATAGGGACAGGATACCTGAGGGGAACAGGGTGGGGACAGAGCACCTTCCCGGTTGACATAGGGGACAGGGATGGAGACAGGCAAAGTGATGGGGACAGGGATGGGCACAAGTGACCTGTCTGGGTGACACTGAGGTGGAGATAGGACAGGGATGGGGACAGGGGAGCTGTCGGCAGAGGGACAGGGACAGGGACAGGGAGAGGCCAATCGCCTGTGTGACCTCCATGCAGTCCAGCTGGTCCCCCATCTCCTGCTGCCCGTAGCGGTTCCTCCCTTGCATGTAGACTCGCCCCTGGGCATCCACCAGCCCCAGGTGGTTGTCTTTATCTCAACCAATGAGTTTTCTCACTTTTACCCTTTGGATTGTCTTCCCATCCCACCAGGGGGCAGTTACGGAGTGGCTGTTTGGTGCTTAGTTGTCAGCTGGCGCTAAACCATGACAAAGCTGTAGTTAAAGACATCAGAGCTACCATGGCAAGCCTTCTGGTCTGAGAAGGCAAGGTCTTCTGAACCTCTGCTTTCTAGCTGCCACCAACAGGTGGAGAAAGGGTCTGGTTTTGATCAGCTGGATGATCAACGCAAAGTACCAAAATCTAGTACAGGATGTGACCCCCACCTCCTGGACTGGTCTGATTGCAGTATTGCACATCCCCTGGCTTCTCAAGCTGTTCCCCAGCAGTGTCCTTCTGCCCACTCTGCTATAGGCCGCTACATGCTTTCAGGGAACCATGGTCTGGATCCACTCTGGCATCTCCCATCAGTGAGGATACAGAGATGTTCTCCAGTACACCATGCTCCTCTCACCTCTTCTGGTCTTTCTGCATTGTCCTTTCCTCATCTCCAACCATTGGTTTTGACCTTCAGTCAGATCTCCACTACTTGTCAAATTCCTTAATTTGGAAGAAGTCAACAAGACGACCACGTCCTCCTGATCCTTGTCACCATTGGGAACTTTGTTCTGCCAACCAATACAGAAAATGGCAGTGTGATCACAAAAACATCAAGGCTTGCCCCAGAGGTAGGCAAGATGTGCTTAGCTCTTGTTCCCAATGCTTCTTCAGGGAAGCACGGCACAAAGAAAACCTGGTGAGGTTTACTTGGATTCATCAAGCATTAACAACTCTACTGGGTTTTCACTGCCTTCTGCAGAGCTCTGGTTGTTAACACGCCAAACTTCCCAGCCCCTTCGGTTTTGAGATGAATTATTTTGGCTTGCACTAGAGTATCAGTTAACATCTGCACTGCCAAACCCTTGTAGACCTGAGCATGCTTCTCACAGCTCCATACTGCTCCACCCTATGGGAAGTGAGGCTCAGGGTGAGTAGTGCTGCACAGATATGTGCTGAAAGGCAGCAGAAAGGGATTACACATGAGACTGGCATGGGAAAAGTCGAGTATCAACAACAGGAAATGTGATGCCAGATCGGTGTCTCTTTTGTCTCGTTTGTCCTCTTTGCTGTGTTTGCCCACCCTTACCTGTGGGTGAGGGGCTGTGAGAGAGCCCAGGGGAGGAGGTGATGCACCTTGGGGGTCAGGAGCTGTCCCCCTGTTCCTGCCGGGCTCCAGCTGTGGGCCGGGGGAGCCCCAGGTGCGGCAGTGAGGCTGATGGCAACGGCCCCTCCCTGAGGGGTGGCTGCCAGTGGAGGTGGAGGGGCTGGTGCTGCTCTGTCTCGTCCTGTGTAGCTGGAGGGGCATAATCTGTGAAGTGATGAGTTCAACCCCGGTATGCAAATTCACTTTACACTCTCAGAAACCCTGGAAAATGACAGAGTATCACAAGGTAATTTTCCCCCCAATGTAGCAATGGATAGCAGTTAAAAAAATACTCTGGGTGCCCACATCCACCTGCTTTTCTAGGAATTTTTAATGGAAATACAGCAGTTTGAGAAGAGGCGCTGCGGCCGGGACTGTTCAGCATCATGTCTAACATCCCATCTTCTCCCAGGATGTTCAGTCCATGGATATCGACTATGTGGAAACGAGGAAAGATTTTTACTTAGGACAAAGGGAACTTCAAACACCTCCCTGGTTTTCCAACTTAGATGTGTGAATATGGACAAAAAGACATTCTCATACTGGTGAGCATTTAGCTCTTTCTTTTTGCATTTTCAATAGTATCATTATCACAGCATGTATATTTTTTTATATTTCTATGTTTTGGGGTTTTTTTAACGCGTATGCTGTGACAGGAGACATCTTTCCGTGTAGTTGCTGGGCTCTACATAATTGGTGTCGAGAACCACTAACTGGCAGAAAGAACCATTTCCTTGTGTGTGATTTTCCACTTTTTTAGGATCCTGCTGTTAGCACAGAGGTTCTCACTGACGGTTCTCCCTAGCAAGCCTACAAGAGGGGACAAAGCAAGAACGTTTGGGTTTGTGAGTCAGTCGGAGTAACACTGTTAGTTGGAGAGGTAATAAAACCCTTACGAAGTCAGAGCCCGGATCCCATTTGGTTTAGGCCAGGGTACTCTTCCATTTTTCTGCTCTTCTCAATATTTTGCAACATTTCCTATTTTTTTAATCAATTTTTCTTTACAATTTGATTTTTCAAGAGAAAAAGTGAGTGATTTGGAAGGTTTGGAAGATGTGGGCAGCCAACATCTGTTTCTTTTCAATAGTTAGCTGAGAGCAATTTCCACTTTCCTGCTTTCAAAAATTGTTTAGAGTAGGTTTACACATGCAGCTGCTTTCTTGTAAAATTTGCCTGACTTAAAAATAATTGTGACTTTAAAAGCAACTTTGGATTTGAGAACTCAGAAGTTAATAAAGCTACTTTCTGCCTTCTTTCTGTGTGTAAATTTAAGAATAATAGAATTCATATTAACAATCTCAATTAATAATTCCTATAGAGAATGAGACTTCATCTTATTTAATAATGGTAATTCCTATTAATTCCTAATGAGAATTCACTCTTCTCATTTCCAACTCAACAACCTTCTTCTGGTCACTCTATCCATGCTGTCCTGCAAAACTAAGAATCCTGAGTTGTTCTGCCCAGATGTTTCTCCAAGACAGCAATTCCCATCCATCTGAAGGAAATCTGAGGGTTTTAATTTTTCTCCAAAGTCACCAACAGTTTCATGTCATCATTTCCCTTTTTTCTTGTAGGCGTGGCCAGGAAGAACCATCTTCCCAGACTTCCCCAACCCTGATTGCACCAGCTGGTGGGTGGAGGCATGCAAAAGACTTTAGAACCAAGTGCCCTATGACGGGATCTGGATTGTAAGTAATTCCTGAAATGTTCCCATTTTGCAAAAATAGGCTCCTGGCAAGTCGGGTTTTGGTCTGCATTGATTTGAAGGAGGATTCCCTGAGAATCCCCTGAAACCCATGTGGGATTTGTATCTTTTCTGGAGCATTCAAGGTACTTGGGTGAAATCCTTGTTTTTCTGGTGTTGGAGGCATTGGATTCAAAATTGCATTTATCCAGTGCATTAGATGCTTGCTTCTTTCAGGAGAGATGTATTTCATGTCACTTAATTTCTCCAGGAACTGACTGTGACCAGGATCATAATCACTATGCTAACTTTTAATTTAAATGAAGGGTGTCTTTTGGGAGAAATTAATTTCCCTCTAGAGAAATGAGGACCACTCTCTCTAGGATCTGGGGTTTTAACTCAGTAGAGTCGTTTTTCTCAGGCCAGAACAAAGAACCTTTGTTTATATTGCAGGATTTGGGAAGGGTTCTAGGACTTCATTTCTCCAGTTTGGGTATAGTACCACCATCGCAACTTAAAATCATCCATTTGATGTTCAGAAAGATACTTTTTTTTTTTTTCTTTGATTTATGAAGTAATCAATGTCCTGATTGCTGGACAAGGAGTTCAGCAGCTTATGAGTTTTATTCCTTATACGCTTCTTGTGCCGTCAAGTCAAGTAGTGTATTTGTAATGGTGTATTTGGCTGAAAGCCCGAGAAATATTGCTGTTGGGGAAAAAAGCATTCTAGCTGCTATTTCCAATTGCAATTTGCAATTTTTCGGGGTGTGAATGAAGTAGCCGACTTTGTTCAAGGCTCAAGTAAAAGCTGTGAGCAGAATGACTTAAACTATCCTCCTTTCATGCCCCGTAAGTCTGTTGTCTTTAGCTGTGGAGAGCAAAATAAAAAAGTTTGAATTCCTGTCCTATCAGCTAAAAAGTTTAAATTCTTTATCAAGTCAGAAATGTGGTCATTACCGTTACACGGTGAAATTATTCAGAAATTTGGGGTGCCATTTTTGGGTGAGTCCTTGCTTGTGTGCCAAATCCATCTTGAAGCTGGATTTAAGCTTATTAAATTGAACGATGGAAGTAGCTTGAGGCTACTAAATTCCACCCTGTTAGCAAAGCTGCCTTTGCACATGTTTTAGCAGCAGTCAGGGAATTACTTTACTCTTTCTACATTGATTGCTGTGAGAGACAGGAATTGTGGAGACAGGAATTATAAAGCCAGAAATATTCTTTGTTAAAGTAAAGATGCATCAAGCTGGAAACACGTAGTAATGTTGTACGATGTAGGTGACCACTTGCCATTTTGGCCTCGGAGAACTGGCGTTAATGCAAATGCCAGACTCTAAAAATAGCCAAAACGTGATGAATGTACGTGAAGGAAAAGAATAGAAATACTGTTTTTTCCCTTAATTAAATGGATTAAATTAAATTTAAAAAAAATAATTAAATCGTTTAAAATGAAATTCCGAAGGGTTTTCCTGCAGATCTTGTTGATAGACTCCTGTATTCCAAGCTCGTCTATATGGATGCAGTGCAGAAGTGGGGGCAACAATACGATGTTCACAGCCTTTTTGGATCCTCTCTGACCCTCTCAACACAATAGTGAGTGATCCTTCTTGTCTTTCTGAAAAGGGGCAGAGGAAAGCGTCTGGCCTCTTTTGAGAGAAATGGAGCATTTTCATTCCCCAGTGAACCTGATCTGGGGATCAGTTATCAGTCTTCCCACAATCGCCTTTCTTAAACTGGAATTGAATTCTGAATCTAAACTTGTACAATGATTTTTCTAAGAATGATGGAGGAAGACAAAAGTTTTAAACAATTTTTAGAGCCTCAGGCTTTAAAAGTCACTCCATTTATCGTGTTGTGTAATTGTTTTATAGATGTACTATTTCAGATTTTATCTTGAGAAGACATAGTTCTGCATTGAAAAAGGATTTACAGTCAAAAGTGTCGCCGTATTTCTCTATGTATTTGTAAAGTTTCATTCTAAAGAAAAGTTTACAATGGGCAATTCAACAGAGAGACTCTTTTGTGGGTATTTTTCTTTTCTTAAATCCTAAATAGGATGAGTATATTGGCTTTAGGGGTCAATTCAGAAATTTCCCATCTCCTTTGGGACATACCAGCCTCCATATCCGAGGTGGTTCCATCCTTGCTCAGCAAAGTTCTGCTAATGCTGATGGGGGTACACTTGAGCAAACACCTTCTTGTAGCCAGAATCTTTACTGCAGGCTCCAAAGTCAGTCTGTATAAAACAAGAAAGGCATGCTAATAGGGAGTGAGAAGGTTTCTTGTCTAAACAAAAGGCTAGTGTATGTTTCAGTAATTAAAGAAGGATAACATAGTGAATCATAGAATCATTATGGTTGGAAGAGACCTCAAAGATCATCAAGTCCAACCGTATACCCAATGCCACCATGCCCGCTAAACCCACTAAACCATGTCTCGAAGTGCCACATCTAAACGTTTTTTAAACACCTCCAGGGATGGTGAGTTCACCACCTCCCTGGGGAGCCCATTCCAATGCCTAACGACTCTTACAGTGAAGAAGTTCTTCTTAATATCTAACCTGAACCTCCCCTAGTGCAACTTGAGACTGTTTCCTCTTGTCCTATCACTAGTTACAGGGGAGAAGAGACCAACCCCCACCTTGCTACAACCTCCTTTCAGGTAGTTGTAGAGGGCAATAAGGTCTCCCCTCAGCCTCTTTTTCTCCAGACTAAACAACCCCAGCTCCCTCAGCTGCTCCTCATAAGACTTTTTCTCCAGGCCTTCACCAGCTTTGTTGCTCTTCTCTGGACACGCTCCAGCAGCTTAATGTCCTTCTTGTAGTGAGGGGCCCAAAATGTCTCCACCCCTCTCCTTGCTGCCTCCACCCCCCTCCCTGCTCTCTCTGCCCCCTGGCCCCTCAGTCTCGGTTTCCGATTATAACTTCTCGTACTGTCACAAGTTGCCTGGGAGAAAAGGCTGACCCCCACTTCGCTACAACCTCCTTTCAGGTCGTTGTAGAGAGCGATCAGGTCTCCCCTCAGCCTCCTCTTCACCAGGCTAAACACCCCCAGTTCCCTCAGCCGCTCCTCATAAGACTTACCCTCAAGACTCTTCATCACCTTCGTTGCCCTGCTTTGGACTCGATCCAGCACCTCAAGGTCTTTCTTGAACTGTGGGGCCCAGAACTGGACATAGTACTCGAGGTGTGGCCTTACCAGTGCCAAGTACAGGGAGTTGACCATTGCCCTGGTCCTGCTGGCCACACTATTCCTGATACAAGCCAGGATGCTGTTGGCTTTCTTGGCCACCTGGGCACACTGCTGGCTCATGTTCAGCCAGCTGTCAACCAGCATCCCCAGGTCTTTTTTTGCTTGATCACTTTCTAACCACTCTTTCTCCAGCCTGTAGCGCTGCATGGGGTTTTTGTGGCCAAAGTGTAGGACCCAGCACTTCTTCTTGTTGAATCTCATGCTGTTGGTCTTGGCCCATCTATCCAGCCTGTCCAGGTCCCTCTGCAGAGCCTTCCTACCCTCCAGCAGATCGACACTCCTACCCAACTTGGTGTCATCTGCAAATTTACTGAGGGTGCTCTCAATTCCCATGTCCAGATTGTCTATACAGATGTTGAACAGCACCAGCCCCAAAACTGAGCCCTGGGGAACAACGCTAGTGACTGGCCGCCAGCTGGATTTACCTTCATTGACCATTTCCTGAATCCTCGTCACTTTTTAAATTTTCTACTTTTATCCCATTCACTGTCTTTATTTTGCTGTTTTTGAACAATTTCTTGTCTTTCCTTAGTGGCCTCACTTTTAAAGTTTCTTTCTTCTCTGTTGTAGCTCACTATCGCAATTTTTAATTCTTTTCCATATTTCCTTAAACCCCATTGCTTTTAAAATTTTCTGTCTAGCGTTTATCCCATTCTGTGTTTATTTCACTGTCTTAATTTTTTATATTATTTCTTGTCTTTCCTTAGTGCAGTCACTCTTTACAATTTCTGTCTCCATTTATTTAGTTTGCTGTTGCTATTTTTTTGATTCTTTCCTCTCCTAGTCCCTTGGCTCTAAAAAATTTTGTTTCACTGTCTACTTTTGCTCTTTCTGATTTTTATTGGTTTCCTGTTAGTACTCTACCCAGTTGCTTTTGAAATTTCCTTTCTCTGTCTGCTTTGATCAAGCTCCCTATCCTTTTTCAATAGTTTTCTGTCTGTTGTATACACTGTTGCTTTTTGAATTTATTTTGTATGTGTCCCTCTGTCACCCTTTCTTTCTTTTTTTTGTTTTTTTTCTTGTCTTTACTGGTACATTTGGCTTTTTAGTTTTTCTATGACTAACTATCCCAGCCAATGCATTTATTTGTTCATTCTTTCCTGTGTGTCCTGCAGCCTGTGCGTCGCTTTGTAAGTTTTCTTTGTACGTCTCTGTTGTTTAATTTTTCCCTCTCTTAATCCCTTGGCTTTTAAAATGGAGTTTCTATATGTACTGGTAATCTAGCCTGCTGTCCCATTTTTAGTTCTCTGCTGACTGTCCTGAACCTCTTTGCATTTTCAAATTTCCTTGTATATCTTACTTTTAACAAGCTCCCTATCCTTGTTTTTCAATTCTTTCCTGTCTGTTACATAACCTGTCACTTTTGAATCTTTCTTTCTCATCTTTTATCCAGTTTGCTCTCCCTATTTTTAACTGGTTTTCCATTTTCCTTACCCTGGCGCCTTTGAAATTTTCTTATCTAGGTCCCTTTCCCTTGTTTTTAATTCTTTCCTGTCATGTACCATGTTGCTTTTAAAATTTCATTCCTGTGTCTCCATTTATCTAGTCCCCTCTCCCACTTTTTTCTTTCCTGTAGGCCATTGTTTTTTATTTTCTCTTGAATCTCCCTCTACATAGCTCTCTTTGACGATTTTTAAAATCTCCTGCCTCTCTGTCCTGTTCCCTTTCTATTTCTCACTCTATCCATCTGACATTCTCTAATTTTTAAGTCTTGCCTGTGTTTCTCGCTTTTTAATTTCTCTTTCTAGGACCGCCTCTATCTGGCCTCCTGTCCCTTTTTTTTTCCTTTTAAATTATTTCTGCTTTGTTCCCCTTTTGTAGTTTTCTCTGTTTCCCTTTATCCAGTTCCTTATTGTTGCAAAATCCCCCTCCTCCATCGCTCTCTCCCTCTCTGCTGTTCCTGTTGTCCTGCTCTGTCCCTTGCATCTCTTTCCCCTGCTTCCTCCCTCATTTATTGCTTCATCTCTCTGTTCCTGTGGTTCTTGTGCTCCATCTCCTCATCCTCCTCCTCTTTGCTGCACTCAATTTCTCTCTCTCTCAACACCCTGGTGTGGTTCCCCATCCTTCTCTTGTTCCCATTATCCCATTTTCTGGCTCTCTGCCTCACACCTCTACCTCCCTCTGTCCTTCCTACTGCTCTCCTCTTCCCTCTTTTCCCTCTGTCCTGCTGCCTTTCAGTGTTGAGCTTTGTAGCCAGCTTACTGCCAGGATTTCTCATGTGCATGAAGGAACAAACCTTCAGTGTCTCCTTCACACTCCTGGATATGTGTTTCCAGCTGCTGGGCTCAGGGTGAGTGGCTGTGGTTGGGTCTAGGGGAGGGGGGTGATGGTCCCCTGTTCCTGATGGGCATGAGCTGGGCCAGCCCAGGTAGGACCTGTGAGGTGGTGATGGGGCTG
>NW_009603060.1:0-8410 GCF_000690535.1 Cariama cristata | reverse complement strand
CGGGGGGGGGGCCTGCTGGGGCCCCCCTGCCTATGGAAGCTGGCTGAGGAGCGAAACAAAGCAGCTCCAAAGGCAGCTGCCTCCAGCAAGGAGTGACCGGTCCCTGTGGGGAGGAAAGATTCCTCCCAGTTGTCCGTGACAGAGCATGCCACCAGCACACAGCTCGGGGAGCTTGGTGACTGTTGGCTGCACCTGTGAGCTGCCCTGTGCCTGGGAAGCCTTGAGGGAGAGGAGCATCCAGGCACCCACCACCCACTCCTGAGTGGGTGAGGGTCAGGCAGCTAGCACTGTAGAGGAGGAAGGGGCAAAGGGAGAAGCTTTGGGGCGGTGAAGGTCTCCTGCCAGTGCCAGAAGGTGCGGTGAGTTTTGTGTCCCCTTGGGTGCATCCAGGCCCATCCCTGCCGTGCTTCTCCAGATCTCTGCCTGCCTCCTTGCCTGTCTCTGCTTCTGTTTCCCACTTGGGCTGCCCAGCTCCCTGAAGCTTTTTGCTCTTCTGCCAACACTGCCCAGTACCCTGTGCCTTCTACCTTTCCTTTCTGTGTCTCTCCCTTTCTGGCTTCTCACCCGCTATTATTTCACGTTTCCCATGTTGTCTTCTTCCCCAGTGCTTCTGAAAATTGCATTTCTAGGTCTCCCTCTACCCAGTGACCTTGTGTCTGTTTTCAGAGACTCCACCTGCTCTGCACCCTGGTGCTCTGCTGATGTCCTTTCCCTGGGGCTGTTTGGCTCTCCCTCCCGATATTTAACTTCTTACCTGTATGGCCAGTGCCCTGTTGCTTTCTAAATTTTCTCTGTGTGTCTCTGTTTATCCAGTTCCATGTCTGTGTTTTTTGATTCTTCGTGCCTGTCCTCTATTTCATCACTTTTAAAATTTTGTTTCAATGTCTTCATTTATTTAGTTTGCTGAGCCTATTTGAAATTTTTTTTCCTCTGTGTTGTTAATACCTTGCTATGTCAACTTTTGTCCAGTTTTTGCTGTCCCTATTTTTAAAATTTTTATCCTGTCTGTGCCTTACCCCATCGCTTTTAAAATTCTCTTTCTATGTCTACTTTTATGAAGCTGCCAATCCCTATTTTTAATTGTTTTTTATTAGTAGCATACCTTGTGGCTTTTAAAATTTTTATTTAGTTTGCTGTCCCTATTTTTTAATTTTTTTCCTTTATTTCTCTAATCACTGTTGCTTTTTAAATATTCTTTCTGCCTACTTTTATCCCATTCACTGTGTTTATTTGTTAATTTTTGTCTTGTTTCAGTATGCCATCACTTTTAAAATTTTTCTTTCAACTTCTCTGTTTTAATTTGCAGTCCCTATCTTTAACTTTTTTTCCTTTATTTCCCTAATTCCTATTGCTTCTTATGTCTTCTTTCTGTGGACCTTTTTCCTGTTCGCTGTCTCTTTTTAAAAATTTATTTCTTCTCTCTCCTTAGTACCATTACTTCTTAAATTCTCTGTCTGTGTTTTAGTTCAGTGTTGACATTTTTTAGTTCTTTCCTCTCACAATCCCTTGGCTTGTAAAATTGTCTACCTTCATCTCATTTACTGACTCTATTTTTAAATTATTTTCTCTTGTTTTTTTCAGTGCCCTTACTTTTTAAATTGTCTTTTTACATCTTCATTTTAGTTTATGGTCAGTATTTCTTAATTATCTTCTTATTTCCTTAAACTCCATTGCTTTGAAAATTTTCTGTCTATATTTATTCTGGTTGCTATCTTTATTTTAAAATAATTGTGTCTTTTTTTTGCCTTACTGCTATTGCTTTTTAAATATTTCTTTCTACTTCTCTGTTCAATGTCGCTCTGATTTTTTTTCCCCTTACTTTCTTAATCCTATTTGCTTCTAAACTTTTCTGTCTACTTTTATTCCCTTCGCCATCATTATTTTTAATTATTACTTGTCTTTACTTAGTGCCCTCACTTTTTAGATTTTCTTTCTACATCTCCATTTTAGTTTGCTGTCTCTATTTCCTATTTTTCCCCTTTATTTCCCTAATCCCTGTCATTTTTTAAACTTTGTACTTTTATCTGATTTGCTGCCATTATTTTTGGTTTTTTGTTTTTTTTTTTTTTTTGGTGGGGGGTAGCGTTCCTTAGTGCTATTGTCTTGTAAATTTTCTTTCTATGTCCATTTAAGTTCACTGTCCCTATTTCTTAATTTTTTCCTTTATTTCCCTAAACCCATTGCTTTTTACATATTCTTTTTGTGTACCTTTTTCCCATTCAGTCCTTTATTTTTTTTTTTTAATTATTTCTTCTCTTAGGGCTGTTGCTTTTTAAATTTTCTTTCTAAATCTGTTTTAGCTTGATGTCCCTGGTTTTTGTTTTTGCCCTTTAATTCCTGATCCCCCTTTTAAAAAGTTCTTTCTATGCCTGCTTTTTTTCCCCTTTGCTGGATTTTTAAAATTATTTCTTCTCTTGCTTATTTGCCATCACTTTTAGGATTTTCTTTCTATGTCTCTGTTTTAGTTTGCTGTTGATAGTTTTAAAATTTTTCCTTTATTCACCCTTGTTTTTAACATTTTTCTGTCACCCTTGTTTTTAACATTTTTCTGTCTACCTTTATCCTGTTTGCTGTATCTGTTTTTAATTATTCCTTGTCTTTCCTTAGTGCCATTGCTTTTTAATTTTTTTCTACATCTGTTTTAACTTTCTGTCCTTATTTCCTAAGTTTTTCCTTTATTTCCCTAATGCCTATAAAAATGTTCTTTCTGTCGCTGCTTTTTTCTTCAATGTCTTTAATTTTAATTTTTCCTTCTTTTTCCTTATTGCCCTCACTTTTCAAATTTTCGTCTCTGTTTAAGTTCGCCATCACTATTTTTTACTCTTTCCTAATTTCCTTAGTCACAGTTGCTTTTAAGATTTTCTGTCTACTTTTATTGTTTGCTGTCTTTACATCACTGTCTTTATTTTTTAATAATTTATTATCTTTTCTTAGTGTCGTTGCATTTTAATTTTTCTTTCTACATATGTTTGTTTGCTGTCACTCTGTTTTAGTTTTTCCCTTTATTTTCCCAAGTCCGCTTGCTTTCTATATGTTTTTTCTATGCCTACTTTTATTACCTTTGATATCTTTAATTATTTCTTCTCTTTTGTCAGTGCCCTCACTTTTTAGATTTTCTTTCTATGTCTATTATAGTTTGCTGTCCCCATATTTTAATATTTGCCTTTATTTCTCTAATCCCCTTGTTTTTTACATTTTCTTTCTACACCTGCTTTTATTCCCTTTGCTGTCCAGGAACAGTCCCCTTTGGGCAGGCAAAGGGAGCGGGTTACCTTTCAGCACAAGACCAGCACGTGTCGGGCAGGGCGGTTCCAACCTGCGTCTGTGTTGTTGTGTAGTTTGTGCAGTTGGTTTTCTGTGTCTTAGACCTTCCTCAGGTCTCGATGTCCTCATTGATCTTTGTGCTTGAGGAGTACAGCGCGTGCCCTGGGCGCCATCCCTAGGGTCTTGAATGCCTGTACTTATCTGTGTAGTGCCAATTGGATGCTGCTTTTCTTGCGTAACAAGCTTAAAGCGTGGATAGGTCTTGTGTCTCAAAGTTTCCGGTTAGTCTGCTTCTGTGGCATCATTCCAGGCTGCGTCAGCATCTCTGATCTTGAGCGGTCCATTTTCACACATCCCTTTTCTGGGACTTCTTCCCTGCATCCCTATGTTCTTAAGTCTTCGAGCAAGGCTTCTTGCTCATGCTTCATCCCAGCTGCGGCCATATCTTTTTAGCACAGGCAAGAGGATTTGACTTTTCTTGGGCCACCATAGATTCTTCCTCAAAGCCCCCTCGGTCTTCTCACCAGATGGCATCTCTGGTCCAGGAGCCATTCTTCTTAGAAAGCTTTTTTATGTCTCTGGGTCACGCCATTTGTCTTATTTGTGTGTAGTGTTTGTCTGTGCATGTTGGTGTCTGGGTTGGAGCTGCTCTGGCTGGGGGTGTAGCAGTGACAGTCAGCAAAAGAATAACCATAGGAATCCATGGTTAGCATGTTGATCAGCCTAGCCTTTGCGGACAAAGGGTGTACAGTCCACTTGAGAGCAAGAAGCCATATATGCAGCACACGAACAGAGTTATTTCTGTAGTGCTAAGCAGAGACATGGGAGATGACCAGATTTTTACTTTAATGGCAGGCTGTAGTGAGAATCTAGATGGTATACCTAAATGGAAACAAGACCTCTAGAATTGTTCAACTTTTGCTCTGCATCTGGGTGACTTATTCAATATTGCTTTTGCAGATGCAGAGGGACGAACCGTGAGCCGAAAGGCAATGTGGGAAAGGCCGATGGAGTGCTGCAAGAGGTGGGTTGGCGAGCAGTGTTGGAGGGAAGACGTGACGGGTGGCTGTATTGACTAGCTTATAAGTATTCAGTTTTTATTTTGAAGATGTGAAGCAATCAGCGAAGCGGGAGATTGGCACCAGAGGTAACTGAGGCCAGGTGAGCGATGACTAATGGCCTGAAGTAGCAGTTATTTTTCAGGTATCATACTGTTGGCAAAGTTAGAAATGTCTCTTGTGTGCATTTTATATGTGGTACCGGACGCTCAACCTGTAAACGGCAGAGGCAGGATGGGTGAGCGGCTGAGATAAAGGAACAGGAGAACGGGAATAGGTGCAGGCAGGCCACAGTTTTGGGTGGTATCTCAGCATGTGCTAACTGCTTTGTTTTTTGCAGGTGCCACCCATACTTTCAGAAGGGCAAAGTGACATGCTGACCAGCAGTCCGAGAAGGTGAGGGGGTTCTTGGCTGGGTCAATCAGCATCCAAGAGCAAAGTATCCTGCATCAACTCAGTGAGGTATTTCTCTTTTGGTTTTTGCGAGTGCTGTGCAGGCCACCTTTGGAATTGGATGAGCACTTGAGGTGATCTGGGCCGGTAGCGAGGAGGAACATGGGTCCGGTGACTTCTCACGAGTGCAGTGGTCATTTTACGTCTCTTTCTCTCAGGTACTGCAAGCAACGATGGCCACAGCGTCCTACTCTGGCACGAGCAGGTGAGCAGAATGCTGTGGTGCTTCTGAGGAGGGGAGTATTGTGCAACAGGTCAGTGTTGATCCATATGGTGCTTACCGTCAGCACTGCTTGTGGGTTTTTGGTTGGTTTTTTTTTTTTTTTAGATGACAAAGAGGAACCTAGTGACTGCAGGAACATCCCAGTTAGCTGATGCGTTTTTTGTTGAGGATGGATTCGGAGCCCCTGGCTGTCTGAAAGCTAATTGAGGGCCCAGGGCCAGGGAGGTCCTAGGAGGTGGGGACAAAGTTGGGAATTGCAGGGAGGGGTTTTAATGTTCTCATAGGGGAGAGGTCTGTCCAGGAACGGTTCCCTTTGGGCAGGCAAAGGGAGCAGGTTACCTTTCAGCACGAGAGTAGCGCAGGCAGGGCAGTTCCAGCCTGCGTCTGTGTTGTTGTGTAGTTTGTGTAGTCCATCTTCTGTGTCTTAAACTTTCCTTGGATCTTGATGTCCTCGTTGCTCTTTGCACTCAAGGAGCACGGCATGTGCCTCGGGTGCTGTCCCTAGGGTCTCAAATGCCTGTCCTCATCAGTATAGTGCCAGTCAGGTGGTGCTTTTCTTGCGTTACAAGCTTAATGCGTGGATTGGTCTTGCATCTTGGAAGTTTCCAGTCACTTCTCTTCTGTGGTGCTGTTCTGAGCTGTGTCAGCAGCTCTGGTCTCTAGCTGTCCATTTTCATGGACTGGGACTTCTTCCCTGCATCCTTACATTCTTAGGACTCGAAGCCAGGCTCCTTGTGCATCCATCCTCCTGGTTTTGACAGTATCTTCTTGTGACGGGCCGTTACATTCAACTCTTTCCGGGGCTGCCATAGGGCCTCCTTGCCTCACTGTTGCGGCCCTGTAGGTCATCTTGCCCGATGGCATCTCCCATCCAAGAGTCATTCTTCTTGCCAAGAGTTTAGTCTCATATTTGAATTTTGTTCTGTGTGGCGTCGATCTGCGTCTGTGTGTGTTTGGCTTGGAGCTGCTCTGCCCGAGGCTGTAGAGTCTGAGGTGGGTGGAACAGCAATGAGAGTCTACAGTTCATATGTTGATATGCCTAGACCATTTAGGCAAATGTTGTACAGACACCTTGGATCAAATAGCCATTGGCAGGCTGTGTGGGCAGCTGTTTCCATAGTGTTTTATGGAGAGGGTGGGAGGGACTGTTCCGCAGCAGTGAGGCAGATACAACCCTTAACACCTTGGTGGTTCTATGTGTCAGGATTAAAGTTTGGTCTACTGTTGTGTTTTTTTTTTTTTTTTAATGGCAGGCTGTAGTTGAATTCCAGATGGTATTCCTAAATGGATTTTAGACCTCTGGAATTGTTAAGCTATCACTCGGCATCCTGGTGACCTGTTCAATAATTTTTTTCAGATGCAGAGGGACAAGGTGCGCACCGTAGAGAGATGGAGGAGGCAAGCGGAGCACCATAAGGAGGTGGGTCAGCAAGCGGTGCCGGAGGGAGGATGCAACCGGTGGCTGTATGACTACGTTATGGTTTAAGGGTGGCTTTAGTTTTTCTATGTTGAAGGTGTGAAGAGATGAACAGAGCGGGATATTGTTACCGGAGGAGTCTCGGGCAAGGTGAGCTGTGACAAGTGGCCTGAAATAGCAGTTATTTTTCAGGTGTCATACTGTTGCTAATTTAGAAGCATCCCTTCTTGTTTGTGTCTTTATAGGTGGTATCCAAGCCTCAATGTGGCAACCTGTAAACAGCAGAGGCAGGGCAGGTGAGCGGACAAGGCAAAGAAGCAGGAGACAGGAATCGGCGTGAGCAGGCTGTGGCTTTGGGCAGTATCTCAGGAAGCACTCTTTTGTTTTGTTTTTGGAAGGTGCCACCCGTAGCCTCGGAGGGGCAAAGCGGCATGCTCACAAGCTGTCTGAGAAGGTAAGGCGGTCGTCGGCCTGGTTGGCATCTAAGGGCAAAGTGTCCTGTGGCAACTCTAGCAAAGAATTTCTCTTTGGTTTTGCAGGTGCTGCTCAGGCAGACTTTAGAATTGGATGAGCATTTGAGGTGAACTGGGGTGATAGCGTGGAGGATCGTGGGACCGGTGATTTCTCACAAGCGCAATGGTCATTTTGTGTATCTTTATCTTAGGTACCATAAGGGATGATGGCCACAGTGCCTGACTCTGGAATGAGCAGGTGAGAAGAATACCACAGTCCTTCTGAGGGGGACATTGTGGAAGAGGTTGATGTTGGCTGATGTGACGCTTACTGCCTTTGCTGGGGTTTTTTGTTGGTTTTTTTCATTGCAGATGATGAAGAGGAATGTGGCAACTGTGGGAATATGCTGATTAGCTGATATGGTTTTTTGTTGAGGATGAATTCAAACCCCCAACTGCTGAAAGTGAAGTTGAGGGACTGGTGTTTGAGAGGGGTGGGACGAGTGAACAGGGTTGAGAATTGCAGGGAGGGGGTCTTAAAGTCAGTGTAGGAGAGAGGACTGTCCAGGAACAGTCCTCTTTGGGCAGGCAAAAGGAGTGGGTTATTTTTCAGCACAAGAGTAGCATGTGCAGGGCAGTGTGTCTGTGTTGTTCATAGTTTGTGTAGTCCATCTTCTGTGTCTTAAACCTTCCTTGGGTCTCGACATCCTTGTTGCTCTTTGCGCTTGAGGAGCACGGCACGCGCCTTGGGCACCATCCCTAGGGTCTCAAATGCTTGTATTTGTCAACATAGTGCCAATCGGGCACTTCTTTTCTTGTGTTACAAGCTTAAAGCGTGGATCGGTCTTGCGTCTTGGAAGCGTCTGGTCATTTCTCTATTGCAGCGTTATTCTGGGATGTATTGGCAGCTCTGCTATCTAGCTGTCCATTTTGTGGATTGGCACTTCTTCCCTGCATCCTTATGTTCTTGGGTCTTGAAGACAGGCTTCTTGTGCATCAGTCATCTCAGTTTTGACCATAACTTCTTGTAATGGACCATTACATTTGATTCTTTTTATGGGGCTGCCATCGAGCCTCCTCACTTGACCGTTGCGGCCCTGTAGGTCATCTTGCCCAACAGCATCTCCTATCCGGGAGTCGTTCTTCTTGCCGAGAGTTTTCTCTCATCTTTGAACTGCACAGTTTGTAGCATCCTGCATAGTGTCAGTTTGCACATGTGTGTAGGATCATTTTATGTTAGCAATGAGCTGGAGGATATTTTGAGAATGTAAAAAGATGTGGGAAAAATGCAGAGATTTATACAAAGTAGCAAGCTTGTGGAACAGCAGATGGATACTAGGGGAGCAGCAGATGGATACTAGGGGAACCGGAGATAGATAAAATTAAGAAATAAAATCATAGTAACAAGGCGAGACAAAGAGCTTGTGTGCTAGACAAAGAGCTTGTGTCTAATTTACGTAGAAGTTGCACATAGCATAAGCACCTATCTGAATCTTTTCTAAAAAGCATGACAGTCGTGTGAACAGTACTTGTAACCAATCAG
>NW_009603059.1:14787-29553 GCF_000690535.1 Cariama cristata | reverse complement strand
TATAAAAGAATATATATGAATATGTAATGTTATATATTTTTTATATATATAACAGAAGTCTTTGCAGGTTAAACATCTAGGTGGTTAGTCAGGGATTTTGACTGCATGATTGGATTTATATGTCTGTGTTTTGGCTAAATCCTGAATCAGAGATGCTTGTAGATCTGAGTTTAGATGACTCAGTTATAGAGTATAGACGTTACAATATCATTTCCCAAAAGAACCATAGATGAAAGATTTGAGTGGACACTTGTTGGAGAGTAACTATAAAGTGCAAGCTCACGATCCTTAGAAAGCATAGAAGGGAAAATGGCAAAATATCAGGAATGCTTCTTAGGAAGTCTGATTTTGTGAGCATAAAGACTTACTAGATGAAGATTTCTGGGAGGTATAGCTAAGAAGAAATGAAGTTAGGGAACAACTGTGTTAAAAGCTTGAGAGTAAAGTTTTCCAGCATGGAGACAGGATTGGAAGAGCAGTTGGAGTTTGACCATGATCACAGTCATTGCAATCTCAAACACCGAAAAAGAAAAATGACAGAAAGTGAGACCAAGGTCAGATGTTTGAGGCTAAGCATTACAAAACTCAAACAAAAAAGCTTAAGCATATAGGAGCAAACTCAGAAATCTCCAGCCCAGCACAAAATAATGAAGACTTGAAAGCAGCAAGCAGTCTTTCTAAGAATACATACATAGTGGGCTGGGAGAACAAGGGAGTTGATACTACAATGAAGAGAGTAAAATTACCAATGCAGAGTACAAAGAAGGCTGAAGTGTTTAGTGCCTTTTCTGCTTGAGTATTCAGCAATGTTAAAAAGCAGTTTGGTGGCTATTATGGCACCAGTCATAGAAGGTTAAAGAACAAGTCAGAGAAGGATTGGAATTGTAATCCAGGGACTACTAGTACTGATTTGGAAAAGCAGCTCCTAGAAACATTTGCATGCCATTGCCACAGTAATTTTAGTTTGCCAAAAAGAAGCCGGTGCCCAGATTTGAATGCTCTTTTGTTGTTTTTATTTCCCTTCATTGTATTTGATTCCTTGCTTCTGTGTATGCATGTGTTTATTAAAAGACACAACAGAAAACCAAAGCAGTTTTACAACTGTTGTGCAGAGCATCTTACGATGATTTGAGAAGCACTGGAATAGATTGGACTAGAAGGGAGTTCATAAAGTAGTTCTTTTAACGTTTAGTTTAGCTTCTGATTTTCAGGGGAATAAACTTCCTTAATGGTTAATTTAGCTATGTGGTTTTGTGTTGTTTTTTTTTCCCCCCTACGGCTGCTTTTCTTTTATATATAACCTCTAATTATGTGGGTTCAGATTTGGCACTTCATTGCATGGGTAGTGAATGTTAAGTGGTTAAAATTCATAGCAGATCAAATTGTTGCTGACTGCTGTTCAGGTAGTTTTACCTACACACAACATTGTGCTGGAAGATCTGAATTTGTTTTTCTTTTATCTGTCTCTCATATTTTATTCCTTTCTAAATTGATACTCTCTTGAATAAGCATCATAAGCTTTCTCAACATTCAGCTTCAGAAGTTCATTGCAGATGTGAATACAATCTTCAGTGCAAAAAAATAATTTTGTCCTTGTCACGTATGTTAAGAACAAATACAACATTCAAAAAGAACAAGTTAAAGAAAGTCCATGGTTAATCAGTAGACACTGCAGATTGTCAGGAAGTCAGTGTGCTGGGGAAACTGATGGAAAGGCTCTGTTTGCTCCTAAAGCTAAATTTAGGGTTGTTTTTGGTAACAATTTGTAGAAAGCCTGATACACTGTGCATTTGAAGTATATTTCATTAACAGTACTCATGTCCTGTATCATGAGAATTTGAAAATTAATAGGATTTAAAATACTCTAGATTTAACTTTTCATTGTAAGTACTAATATGTACAATAAATTAATAATTCTTATGCCATGCCTTGTGTGTAAGGTGTGTTAATCAATGATTTATTATCAGTCTGCATTTTATATCACACATGGTTATATCACTGAAAAGATGGTGCAGAGAGATTTTTAGGCATGATTCAAGGAATTTATATGCATATATACTTATATTTTTGTGTCTTAAAGGAATAATTTGTTTTCTGTGCTATTAACATCTCTGATGGATGTTACAGGAAGATCACGTGAGTAATTGTCTACTGATGTGAAACAAATGCATTTTTTCAGGTGGTCAAAATACTGAGATTTGAAAAGCTGCAGCCTTATAACCACTGCTGCAGTGAGAATTTTGGAGTAATTGTTTGAATCAGTAGCTCAGATTTTAGTCTTCTCTTGCAGCATCCTTCACTGCAAGTGCTATAGAATAGAATTACTCAGTGAAGAAAGTGAGGATTTAAAGAGAAGTAAAGGATTGAGATACCAAGACTGTCTTGACTTCAAATCATGCTGATTTTTGAGGCTACAGAAGATGGTAAAAGAATGGATGAGGACCACAGAGTAGTTTTCTCTTTCTGTCTTCCAAACAGTTTCCTGGTGTTTATTTGAAAATCACCTAGTCTTCTGTTTTTTTCCAAAACTGCCTTAAATTGCTTCATAGAAAACCTGCACTCATGAAGTCCAGTGTGTGGAAATGCACTCCCATTGATATTTCCATGAATTAGATACTAAGTTACTCAGTTTGCTGCTTGTGATTAAGCTGGAGAATGTGATAGCTAAACAAATCTTAAAACAACTTCATGGTTAAACAGGTATTTTGGGTTTTTTTATTATAGAAAACCAGGCATATTTCTTTTTTTTTTTAACCTTCAGAAGAAGTCAAATGTATCAGTTCTTTTCTTCTCGTTGAACAAAACGGGGAAAAGCAAAGAGGAGACCTAGCGTATATTCCTGATCAAAACAGGGGAGGTATGTAGCCACTTGGCTGTGTAAGCAATGCGCTAAGCAGCACTTGGCTCCCTCCAGGCTCTCAAAGTGCTGAATTTCTCAAACACTGAGCATCAAGAGCTGCAAATGAAGGTAGAAATGCATCTAGCAATTAGTTTTTTAAGTAAACTAAATTTCCCCCAGTACCTTCAAAACAGATATTTGCATTTTTATGCCAAAATCTTTTCCTGTTTGAATTCCAGGCTGATGGAAGTTATATGGATGTCTCATGGTTCTCCCTTGTTCTTTTAAGTGAATTAGGCAAGTTCTCATGTACCTTTGTTTCTGTTGCTTTGCACTGTTGGAGTTTTTTTGTTTTGCTTTGTTTTGTTTTGTTTTTTTTTTTTTTAATTGTGTATTTTGAAAAGTCTTGTAGCTTTTGTAACATCTTGGGATGAGGCCAGCTGAGAAACAGGCTTCCTAGCTTGGGCAGCAGCACATTCCTGATGCTGTGGTACTTGGTCGTCTCTTGTAGGACATTTAGCAGGGGTTATGTGCTTTGTGTTTGCCTTTGCCGCTAGCAATTAGAAAAGACCTTTGTCCCCTCATGCACACCAAAGTAGACTATCCCTTGATTTTCCTGAGCTATGTATGCTATGTATGCCCTCAGTATGCCCTAATTTTACATTTAGAAATGTAATGGTAGATGTGCTTCATAAATTCAAAATTAGAACTAATTTGGGATTTTTAGAAGCTCCAGATTTAAAGGACTAAATGAAGCCATCGTACAAGTAAGAATGAATTGCTGTTTGTTATGAATTCAATCAGATTCCATCAAAGCTGTGCATACGCTAACCAAATGTATCCAACTTACGGGTCCGCCAGCAGACTTATAGGAAAGGGGAGAGCCAGAAGTGTTATATGAAGCTGGGCACCCAACCACCCACTTCCAAGACATTGTCTAGTCTTTCAGACACAAGAAGATCAAAAATTGCTAAATGAATATGAAGGTTTCTGAGAGCACTGAATTTTTCTTTCAACAATTCAGAGGAATCAAAGACAGCAAAGAAACCTATCATTAATGTATTTCTATTTTGAGAGTGCTGGGGAGGGAAGGGTTAAAAAACCTAATGGTTTATATAAAAACCAGTTTAAATAAGTTGCGTAAGACTTCTGTTGGGAATTTTAAGCCAATTGGTATTGGCTTGATGTGCTTCAGTGGTTATTCTGCCTGATTAATAAATACAGAGACAGAATAGAAAACTTGGTATGATCAAGAGATTAGAGGTCATCTTTGTTATGACTTTGAATATCAGATGTGACAAAGACAGTGTTTCACTGTTGCTAGAGGGAAAGAAATAAGAATTTTCTTATTAGGCTGTGATAGGCAAAAATTTTTATTTTTATGGTGTGAAGGGCTAGTTTAACATGTTTCTGTCAGCTTCAGCATCAAATAACATTTTTGGTTGTGTGAAGCATTTTATTCTTGTTTTTTATTTCCACGTATGTCTAGTGCTTTCCTTTCCAGGCAGCTTTCAGGAAGGATGATTAAGTGTAAGAGAAGTTTTGTTTTTCTTAAAATTTGTTACTTACAATCTCTTGATGTAAGCCACATGACATACTACCATCAGTTGTTTTCTTTCTTCCAATCCTGTCCTTGAAAAATACTGACTACCTTCTTCCTTAACACTGTGGAAGAGTTTTATTGATCTTGAACATTTTGGAGTTTGGGGATATCTGCTATGATTCCAAAAGTGAAAGGGACCACACTGATCCCTCGTTGAGAAAGAAAGTGGTAGCATATAAAGTAGTTTTCAGAAGTCTTTGTAAAATACCGCTGTCTATAACGAACATCTGAAATAAGGAGGATAACTAATACATGTGTGCACATAAAGTACCATTTTGAGATGATGCCTCTTTTTGTTGCCTTTATTGAAATACCTGCGGGGTTTCTTTTTCTTACCAGAGAGAACCAGCAACATAATTTGTTACAAAATAGCTGCTAATCTATTGTTTTACCTTGATTACCTTCCTATGTGTGTCCTGCTTAGCATGCTCTGGTCTGATGCTTAGAGCTACTCCTTGAGTTTGAGAGTGGTTTACATAGCCTGGAAAATACTAAGAATTCTTTCTTGGATGGTGCAATTAAATCTCTGGGGTTTTTTTGTTTGTTTGTGGTTTTTTTACTTTTCTACCTCTCCCCTCAGTACTTAAATTCCTCTTAGTTCATTTTTGAAAGTAAAGCTTAAATCTGTCTCCTGACCTTTAAGTTACATTTCTTTGAATGCACTGGAGATGAGATCTCTTTCAGTCTCATTTCGTTTGTTGTTTCTCTGATACGAGTAAGAAAATAAAATTTTTGGTTGAGATTAAAGCTAATTTTTTCTTTTTAGGTTTTGATTTTTCCTGATAATAAGTGAATAATTTTAATTAAAAATGTCAGTTATTTCTTTTTACCTTGTAACCAGTTCAAAGTTTTCCAATCTAATGTATTTTGAAAATGAGCAATGAAGTACAGGAATAATCTATTTGAAGCAATGTAAGTTTTGTTTGCAAAAATGTTAAATGGTATCATTTCAGGCTAGATACTAGGAAGAACTTCTTCACTGTAAGAGTCGTTAGGTATTGGAATGGGCTCCCCAGGGAGGTCGTGAACTCAGCATCCCTGGAGGTGTTCAAAAAATGTTTGGATGTGGCACTTTGAGACATGGTTTAGTGGGTTTAGCGGGCATGGTAGCATTGGGTATATGGTTGGACTTGATGATCTTTGAGGTCTCTTCCAACCATAATGATTCTATGATTGTATGATTCCAGTAGAGTTAATATTGTTAAAAGCCTGTTCTGGAGTGGAAGGATTTGGGATGCAGTCAGTTACCTTATTCAGCAGAGGTACCTAGTACAGGTTAAACAGATTCTTTTGCCATTAGCTAGCCCTTAGGAAATGAAGACTGTGTTTGCCGATTGCAGGGATTTTGTTTGTTTTCTTCTGGCTCTTCTCCCATTCTTTTGATTATGTGATTGAAAAATATTATGTAATGTAATCTAAAAAATTTTTTCCAGAACTGCCGTTTCCAGAGCTGAGAAGGCAATTTTCTATGTATTCCATGTGTATGGTTACGTTTCATTTTGTGTTAAGAACTTAGGTACTGAATATAAATTGGGCATTTCATAATTGAAAGATGAGAACATAATTATGTTCCCATTTTTGTGTCACTACTGTCACCCAGTTGAGTATAGTAAAAATAAGCACTGAGCACTACAAAATCACCTAATTCCGTGAAGAAAGCACAAGTCACAAAATGTGATCACAACCCTCATGGGTTCATTGTGGCTTGTATCAAAACAACCATATTTTAAGAAGGGTTTAGGAAGGAATTACTGCTTAGGTGTGCCTCCTGCACAAGGCTGGGTTCCTTGGTAATACTGGGACTTCTAGATTGCTGGATCTTAAAGTAATCTTTCATACTTTTAATTCAGGTAATTTTGCAGTAGAAAAATAATGTAAAATCCAAATTAATCAATTTAAGGAAGCAAGAAAACAGCTATCATTTATCACTTCCGCTTTTTAATGCAAACAGGATTATACAGACCTACTCGTGCAAATCATCAAACAAGCAATTCTATCAATTTAATGAGTAATTTCAGTGACGAATAATAGTTAGTAGACTTCGCTTTTTGCTTCATTACCTACTCTGTGAACATCTTGGGGGAAAAACCTGCAAGTTTTGGTTTATACTTACAGAACACATTTTTACAGTGTATGTTTATAGGCGTGGCAGGCATTTATTGCTGAAGTAGCTACTCTTTTATAAAATCACTTCTATTGTGATTTAAGTGAGTCTGCTTAAGTAAGTTTTTATTTTGGGTAAAACTGCCCAGTTAGAAGAAGAAGAAAAAACAAAAGGTGAAAATACATTGGTTTGTGAATTTAATCTTTTTAGGATTATTCCTTTGAGAAATTTCAGTATCTTCTGACTTTAAACATGCTCTTGAAACTTAAGAATATCGTGTATCCTGGCTGTTGTAAAAGATGACTAGCTTAAAAATTTCTGAAGAAGTGTAGTTCTGTGTATATGGTAGAACTTTTTCAGAGGCTGGTGGTTAAATGTTTCATATTCTTTCATGTATGCACACAGCTTTACATACAGATAGCTTTCGCAAATAATCAAGTAGGCTTCCTCTTTTCTTTACGGTTGTTATCCCATAACAGCTATGAGTACCTATAGAAGGTAATTTAGTGCAGTCTGTTTTCTTCTTTGCAGTCTGTGGTATACGGTGGAGGAAGGTGACAAATGCGTAGAATAGAAGGGGGTGGTTGGAGGAAACAGGCAGCAGGTGCAGAGAAGCGTAAGAGAAGAGATTAAGCCTGAGGCAACTGGAACTGGAGGTAGTAGAGGAGCTTTAGAACAGAGGAAAGAAAGGTGAAATGAGTATAATCTAGCAGGGGCTCCTAACTTAGGAGGATCTGTAGTCACATAGTGAAAAACCTGGAGACAAACCTAGGAGATTTATGTCAGCTTTGCTTCCCTAATGATCATATATGACATACTGGCAACACACTTCACTGTTTTTCTCTATGGTGTTCACAGAGGATAACAGTCTACTAGAAACCAGGAAGAAATAAAAAAGTACATAGGATCTTCATTGGTATGCAACAGGCAAAGAAAGAACAGCTGTGTTCTATTCCTGTATTGCAAAGAGAAGGAGGCATACAGTGAAATTACAAGAGATAATGAGAGATGTTTTTCATACTAGTTAAATTGTAGAAATGCAATGATAGAGTCTTTTGGGTTCCAAGGAAACTATTAGACAAGTTCGTGGTCTATCAGAAGGTATGAAGCAAGGTTGTCTATGTCCAGCCTCTGACTGAGGACATCCTGAAACTGCACATTGCTAGGAGCTGGAAGAATATAACCAAAAGTACCATGCTGTCTTTTAAGCTCCAGTTCTTCACCAAGAACAACAGTTACTGGACTAAATGGACCTTCAGTGTGACCCAGATCAGTCTCATTAGGCTAAAGTTTCTCTAATAAATCTGAACTTTACAGATTTTTACTGTTCCCCTGCCCCTCAGTACGCTTCTGAAGACCTTTATTCCAAATCTGATGTGAGCATAATATGGTGATTATTGACCAAGATGTGCCTTTATCAGACTACTTGGTGCTTACTTTTTAAAGTTGTTGTAAAAGTCTGTTCTTCAGGATGGCTATTGACTGACCGTAATTTGATTACCACAGGAGTTTGGCAGGACTAGAAATTTCATGGTCTGGCTGATCTTAGAGTTAGAAAAAGACAGAACTGAACTCAGAAGATCCTCTATCACTCTGCATGAAGGCAGAACCAAGTAAATATTAACCTGCTTTGCTCTTTCCTGTAGCCCAGTAAGTTTGTATAGTGTGTTCTTAATTTCCAGTGACCTCTCTTCAGAGCGTATTCCACTTGTCATGATTTTATAAATGTTGCAATGAATTTTGCAGTGACTGACTTTTCCAGTAGTGAACTGAAGAAGTGCTCAAATGAGTTTGTCTTGAATGTCTAAGAGGCTACATTTGATTTCATTCTTCCATTGTTTTGGACATTTGACCAGTTGTAATGTTTATTCTACTTATGTTCTGCTGAGTATTTTTATTATTTCAGTTTGAAGAACTGAAGTGTACTAGGATAATTAGGATAGTGATAGAGAGATTTAATAAAGCAAGTATAAAAATAAGCTACTTAAAAATGCATAGGTTTTGTTAAGCTCTCTCTCCCCCTGTCTCTTTCTCTCTCTCACCCACCCACACATATACGGTTTTTATTTTTTTCCCATAATAAGGAATTATGTTGTCATTTCTGGTTATAGCTTAGTTTTATGAGAACTAAGATTTAAAACTGAAACAGCTGAAACCATTTACCATATCATAAAGGACATAATTAGGCTGCAGAAATAGGTTAAAAGGTACATACTCAAAGGAAAGACCTTTTTGTTTTCAAGCGTTTTGGCATGAATAGTTGTGTTATTGTAATTTCCGTGCCAATTTTTGGTCAAGAACCAGAGTTCTTTATCTTTCTTACTGGAAGTCCATAGCCTTCAAGGTTCCTTTTATTTCTCTGGAAGCCTTCAAAAACTCTGGTATAAAACTATGGAAGAGTAGCTGAATTTCCATAAGCAAAAATAAAGCAAGCTACATTAAAAAGGGAAAAGTAGATGTAAATTACAGAAGGAAGTGATATAGTGAAACAAATGACCATTGATTCTGTGAGTGATGATACCAAAAGGAATGGCAGAAGGCTCTTGTGAATCATAGCGAAGAACAGCTTTTATGTTCTGGGTGTACTTGCAGATAAACCAGTATTCAGAAATGATTGAATTTATTCATTCTACTCCCATTGTCAGCAATCAGACAAGATCTGCAAGAACATTCATACCCAGGAAGAAAACCAATACTGTGAAACTTTTGAAACAATGAAAGGATTTTTAGGCCATGCATCAGAGCCTTCCCAGAAGAGGGAACTCAGCCCATGTAGTCTCTTGAAGTTACTCTTTAACTTTACCTGTGTAGCAAAGATGTAAACATTTTCTGTCTTCTTGCACATTGATGAAGTTAAGATTCAAAATGAACACATGTGATCAAGGTACCAGAGTATTTTGATTTGCTAATTAAAAAAAATGCAGGAGGTGGTCTGCCCTGATTAGTTCCTTTAGTTCTCTCTTTATGCTTTGCCAGACTTTGTGTCTCTTGGGTGGGATGCTGTATAACGATTTCTGATGTTTACAAGGGATTCAACTGTACATGACAAAATAAAGCCTGAGGCAAGGTAAGTAGAGAGAAAAAAGAACAGAAGGATAGGTGAAATGGAGACCAGAATAGGAAGAAAACACATACATCCTTTTAATTATTAATATGGATGCTCTCCTGCATGTCTTATTGAGGTTTAGGCTGTGGATGTGTTACAGAAAAGAGTCATAAACGAATATGAAACCTGAAAGGGAATTGAATATGCCCAACAGTGAACTTTATTTTTGCATTATCTAGAAAGGTGCTTGGGTTATGTCTTGCAGTGGTCACAGAAAGTTAAGTTGCATGTTCCTGTAGCCACCAGGTTTCCCGGTTTCACTTTTGTTGGCACAGCAGCATCTGCGGTAGAAGTGCTGGCAATACTGATGGAGCCTGCTGGCAGCCCATCTACAGTGTCTTAGCTGGAGTATCATCTAGTTCCCTGTGAGCAGAGTTGGGAGAGCTGGAGCAATGAGGTGATGTTTGTACTTCCCCTGCACAAATTCTTTGTTTTTCATACAAACCTGCTGATTAATTTCACTTGCAGAACTGGATGATATGTATTCTTGCAGACATAACATTCAAATTTTTAATCTTTTTCAAAATTCCATTTTATTGCTATGTGGATATTTTAACATACTTAATTTTAATTACATTTGATGCTTTTTTCACATAATGGTGGAACGTGGAAGTTGCGAAACACCAGTAAGAATAGTGGAGGGCTGCCTGTGAACGCAAAGGTGTTCCAGTCTGCAGGGATCCTTAGGCTCATTTGAAATCTCTAGGACAAAATACAGTTTGTCTGTGTTGTGTTCATTTAGGATAATATACAGAAATAATAAATAATTATGTTGATGGTTCTTGTAAGGAAAAGCTATCATGCTGACTGCTGTTTCCAAAGAGACAAAATACTAACCAATTAAGGCAATGGGGTGACTAATAACAAAATCCAACAATTTATTGTTGCATACATTATTTGTTCTGTGTATTCTATGAGAGGAGAGACACAGTGTGTCAGGTTTTCTGAGAGCTTAATTCTGTTGAAGTTGGTTGAATTGTGCCAGTAAAGATTTTAGTTTCATACTCCCAGCTGCTGCAGCAAATAAATGTAATTCTTTTACAAGAAAGTTCAAATCAGTAGCAATTAGTATTCCCCAGGCCTAATTTTCCACCTGATAAGTGAAGACAAATTTAATTAGAAAAGGTGAATTTGGGAATTCTGCTGGTAGCAGATCATCTGCTTGCGTATGGCTTCATTGAAAAATCTTGTCTGCTGCTTCTACCTTTCAGGCATGTTCTGGTAGTAGTTGCTACACCAAGAGTGCAGTGTGCTTCAGTTGTGTGCTTTAGGATTTTTTCATTTTACCCTGTGTTTGACTTGGTCTCCATATTAATTTTAAAATTCATGTATAAAATAATAAACTTCAGGCGAGATAGGACATCGATGTGATTGCACCATTTTTTGTGACTACAGTAGTCTGAATTTTAAAATACTGATTTGATTGCCTCTCCTTATTTTGTGGATAAGGACTTTCGGGATCTGTGATTCTGCTCTCCATGAACAGGTGTTGTGACTGTGGCTGTTACTGCCTCTTGCTTACCACCTTTGCCTTACAGATTTCACAACTTGTCTCTTCCTGTCTGTTTATCCCAGGGATTTTTTTAGGGATCATCTGAACCTGATCCTTTTCCCCTCCCTCTGCTGCTTTTAAGGTGGATTTGTTTGTTTGTTTATTGTCACACTGCAAGGCACAGTAGGAGGGTAATTGTCTGTCAGATGTACTATTGATTTTATTATTGATCACATTGTGCAGTAACAATAGGATGCCAAACTGAATTTTAAGCTCTTTAATGTTGCCTCACTGGTGATGGCTGCTAAGTGATGTATCCCTACTGATATGTCATACCCTGGGTCTTATTTTGAGGTTCTTAGACTTTGGACATTCTTGAAAGTTTAACTAGTTCCTGGTGATAAAGCAGTTTGGAAACTTATTTAATTTCTTTTTAAGTAGATTGTTTCAGATGTTATCCTTGACCTGTTGCTTTGATAGACATTTTCTCTGTGGTCGGACGCAGGTACAGCCAGCCCTAACAGTAGTGTCTGTTTTGTGCAGTGAGATGTGCTCTCTGCAGCTGAGACTTGTCAGGGAAAGCATCAGGCATGGCTGAGGGTCTGTGCTGCAGACATCTGGCTGTAGCAAGGTCTTCAGCTAGACCACTCTGAACTTAGATGTAGAAGGAAGGAAAATCCTGTTGTCTGCAGTGCTCCGAATAGGTGGTATTTCAAATGTACTGTGTGTGGATTGGTGCCATTTCGTGCTGAATCTCTGTTTCACTAACTGTAGAGACTTCTAGATCATCACATCTTTCTTGTAATCAATTATTACAGTTCAAATATTTTCAGTTTCATTTTTGAGTACACTCTGGAGAAACTTCAAGCCAGCAAGCCAGCTTCTGTGTTTGTATCCTTAGAATTCATACTTCTGCTTTGTACTCTGACTTTTTGTTACCAGCACATTGTTTTCTTCTGTTTGGATGGAAATTATTTGTAGGTACAAACAACTCTGAAGTAACTATACATGATATATTTCTTCAAGATGGTCATACAAATTGGGCTATTAAAGCATAAACAACTTTCAATTTCTATGTAGAAATATCCTTTGAAAGAAGAGGAAAGATAGGCACCTAAAATAGCATATTTTAAATGGTATATCTATTTTTGACCCATTCCTTAGTTTTCTTGAATTGATCCACTGTATATTTAATATTTGAAACTTAATTGCTAATAAAATCTGTCATTGTATACTTTTTAATAAATATTTTCACTTTCTCTTTTTTCTTTGTAGGTGGAAGAAATCGTTGATATAGGAGCATTTGCCCCAGAAGACATTCATGTTCCCAAAATCTATGTTGATCGTCTGATACAAGGAGAGAAGTTTGAGAAGAGAATTGAAGTAAGTAGCTGTGCTTCTTGGTCACAACATATTTCAACTTGGGATCTATTTTAGAATTTACAGGGTTTTTACTGTAGCCACTAAGTCTTAGCACTGAGAAAATGGTGTGAGAAAGACCTGTCAAGTTTTGCTAAGTAGTGGAGTTTAGGTAGATACTTAAGTAGTTAGTAGTTAGGTTGAGGCCTGAGAATTGTGCCTTGTTTCTTATACCTCAGCATCTCTGGTTCAGTCCCTTAGTAATTTAGAGCAACGGCCTGTAGTTCTCAATGGCTTTAACGCAGTTGAAAATTTGATGGAAAATGCTACTTCATTCTCCTTCCTTCTCTCAGTTTACCTTCTGTAGGCACAACAAGGGGAACACCTAGACTAAGAGCTGACTCCGAGAATTAGATACTTTCTTTTCTATTGGAGAGCTTTCTACATGGGCACATAGGACCAATCTCAGCCCATTTTGTGCCATGTATTGAATTATGTTACATTGCAAAGGCCCTGGAACCTTTCTTTCCTTTTCTTTAATCAGGAACTTTTTTAGACAGTGGCATTTCTGATCTGAATAAAAGATGTCAATAGCTATTAAAAATTGCAGCAATAATACTCTGTCACTGAAAACATCCAAGAAAATCACAATTGTGTAATTGTTCTTTGTTTCTGTGGCTTTACCTCACTCAAGCTATGTCCCTGTATTCATTTCGGTGATGTGACAATGCTCTTAAAGTGCAATTGAAAATTCTGTATTTCTCCTGTGTCTCCATACTCTGGAGGTGGGAATTATTCAAAATGTCATCAGAAGAGCTGGTGGAGGGGGAGATACATGACACAAGGAAAAAAACATCTTGAAAAAAAAAGTGCAGAAAGCAATTGTAATAATTAAACTTTTATTATTAAAATCAAGCCACAAAGTTCTAGAAAGTCGTACAAGGCCTTTTCTCTGAGTAAACTCTTTCATGAATGTTAAGGTTAAAAAGCTTTTTTTCTTCCTTCCATCTGTTCATTCTGCAAAAGCATATTGCATGTTGTTGAGTATTTGACTGAAAACAGATGTGTCAAACCATTTTTTTTTTTTGTGTGTTCTTTTTTTCTTTCTCTGGGCTTGTTATGTTAGACTGCAATTAATGGCCTGTTTCCTTCTTCTGAATGGATGCAATATCTCACAGTAAACCTTTACCTTTTGTGAAAGAAATCCATTTGCATTTGTTAAACTGCTGTTCCTATTGCAGTTTGGCAGTGGGTGAAGAGGTGGTGCTCTGTGCAGGGAAGACTTTTATAAAAACACCTGATTTTCTTTGGCTTGGCTGCATACGTGAATACACCTACCTTGTCAACTGTCCTCTTCCCTGTATGCTTAAGGAAAAAAGGAAGGGATGAGGGGAGCTACTATAAACTGCAGATCAAAGTTGTGACAGAGATTGATTTTGTTTGTGTAATTTTGTAAATGTGGCAGTGGCGCCTCTTATTAATAGAACTATAGGAAGGAAAGAGCAGATTGATTTACTCTTCCGTAAAAGATTATATGTGAATGAAGTGGCTGTACATATGAAAGCATTAAGTATGATAAGTGGTAAGAGGAGAAATGACGAATAAAGAGAATCACAGAATGGTCGGGGTTGGAAGGGACCTCCGGAGATCACCTAGTCCAAGCCCCCTGCCAAAGCAGGGTCACCTACAGCAGGTTGCACAGGAACATGTCCAGGTAGGTTTTGAATATCTCCAGAGAAGGAGCCTCTGCAACCTCTCTGGGCAGCCTCTTCCAGTGCTCTGTCACCACCAAAGTAAAGAAGTTTTTCCTCATACTCAGATGGAATTCCCCGTGTTTCAGTTTGTACCCATTGCCCCTTAACCTGTCAGTGGGCACCACTGAAAAGAGTCTGGCCCCATCCTCTTGACACTCACCCTTAAGGTATTTATAAGCACTGTTTAAGATCCCCTCTCAGTCTTCTCTTCTCCAGGCTGAACCGACCCAGTTCCCTCAGTCTTTCCTCATAAGAGGAATGCTCCCGTCCCCTCATCTTCTTCATGGCCCTCCACTGGACTCTCTCCAGTAGTTCCTTGTCTTTCTTGAACTGGGGAGCCCAGGACTGGACACAGGACTCCACATGTGGCCTCTCCAGGGCAGAGTCAGGGAGGACAACCTCCCTCGACCTGCTGGCCACACTCTTCATAAGATATCCCAAGATACCATTGCCCTTCTTGGCCACGGGGGCACATTGCTGGCTCCTGGTCAACTTGTTGTTCCCCCGGG
>NW_009603059.1:8121-14080 GCF_000690535.1 Cariama cristata | reverse complement strand
CTCCAGCCTGTCCAGGTCTCGCTGAATGGCAGCACAGCCTTGTGATCTATCAGCCACTCCTCCCAGTTTTGTATCATCAGCGAACTTGCTGAGGGTGCACTCCGTCCCTTCATCCAGGTCGGTGATGCCTAAGTTAAACAAGACCAGACCCAGAACTGACCCCTGAGGAACACCACTAGCTGCAGGCCTCCAACTAGATTCTGCGCTGCTGATCACAGCCTCTGAGCTCTGCCATTCCTCCAATTCTCAATCCACTTCACTGTCCACTCATCCAGTCCACACTTCCTGAGCTTACCTGTGAGGACATTACGGGAGATGATGTCAAAAGCCTTGCTGAAGTCAAGTTAGACAACATCCACTGCTCTTTCCTAATCTATCCAGCCAGTCATGTGATCATAGAAAGCTATCAGGTTGGCCAAGCATGATTTCCCCTAGAAGCTAGTCTGTCAATTCTTACTGGCTTTAAATAGCAGTTCCTGCCTAATTTGGCTGAGACATGGTCCCTGTAGTGCAAGTCATACTTTCTATCCAACCTTCTCTTTACTGCAGAGAAACCCTCTGTGATTGTTCTTTGTCCATAACTCTCAAATGAAGTTGGAAAATAGCCAAGGCATAAAAAGAAAGTTGCTGGGAAATTCAAGAGGATTGATACTGACTGTTTCTGACTGCCTAAAAGGAAATTGTCTCCCAACATGGGGAAAAAAGACACTGCAAAAATTCTTTTGTGCTGATGAAAAGGAACAGAGGATGATTTTGCGTGAATGTGTTCATTATGGCCAGAAGTAGGAGAGGATGTGAAGACATACGGTGGTGCAGGACATGGTGTTGCCCAGATCAGTTTTATATGCATGGGAGAGATGTACAAAGAACATAATCTATGTAAACAATAATTTATAAAAAAAGTCTTACAAATTTCTTGAATGTCATGGCATTTTCACTTACATGTGATTCAGAAAGCATCAATTTAAGGCCAGGAAATCTCAGGGGGCAACTTCAGGCAGTTTTATACAAGATTATACAGATTTATGTTTGAAAACTTAGTTGCTTAGCTCCCTGTATCTTTAGATGACTGGCATTTGTCTCTCATGCATATAAATCTAGAATAGCACCATTGAATTGAATGACTGCAGAAAGAGAGCAGTATTTGTATTTTAGGCTGACATTTTACAAATCTATTTGGGTATCTCTGGGGTAATGAATCTCAGAGTTGCTAGTATTTGCACTAATGCTTGGTGCCTTCTTAACCAGTGTCTATGTATCAACGTACTCTCTCAGCCTTGGCAATGCAGACACAGAAATAACATTTTGCTCTGAGGCTATCATTGGGGATATTTGACCAATCCATTGGCTTAGATAAGCTTGAATTGATAGAATAAAAGGTCGTTTTTTGTAGAAGATGGATAAATAACATTATTCTTAGACTAAGTATCTCAGTGCAATTACAAATCGGGCTTTTGTGTCTCAAGAAGCAAGAATCTGGATTCTAATCGTTACTTACAATTACTTCTTTTGCAGCGCTTATCAATCCGAAAGCCTGAAGACTCAAAAGCCAAACAAAAACAAGGAGACAATGTGAGGGAGAGGATCATCAGACGGGCTGCTTTAGAGTTTGAGGATGGCATGTATGGTATCCTTCAGCTGTGCTATAGGCTAAAGTGACAACTCACTAGAGTAAAAACCACAGCTGGTTTAAGACAGGTTAATTACCAGGCTCATTGTCTTTCCCAGAGCCTGGGATTCTGTCATTTTATTAACACCCTATTGAAATAGATGGGATGTTAAGACATAGGGTACCTGGAGTTTTTATCCAGGCATATCTGGGGAGCTTGTTAGCAGTTGAATGTTTTGCAAGAATTTCTTGAAAAAGTTATGTGTGTTGGAAATGAAACTTACATGCACTGTGGGGTTTTTATCATGTAAAGCATTTGACAGAATGGAATTAGACAGTTCAAATGGGAAACTAATTCATCAAAAATATGAAGCATCTAAATGAAAATGGAAGTGTTTGTGAAAAGAACGGTTCTAATCCAATCATAGTACAATGGTAACTTTTTAAAATTTACTGTTTTGCAGTAAGTGTGTTCCTGTTTGTGCCTTAACCAATTCTCTTCAGCTAATCTGGGTATTGGAATCCCATTGTTGGCCAGTAACTTCATTAGTCCAGACATAACTGTTCACTTACAGAGCGAAAATGGTGTCCTGGGTTTGGTAAGAATGTATCTTGGTCACTTGTTGCAGTGTACTTACTCTGCAGTGGCTGGGTTTTACTCCCTGCCCATGCGCAACTTGATTGTAATTTTACTAAAAATTATATTCAAATATATGCCATATTGCATGACTGTAAAATTCTGATTGTAGTGCAAGGAAGTTTTTAAGGGAATGCTCATTTAAGGATTATAGTGCTATTACTGAGTATGTTCTTAAGTACATGTTTTGCTGGAAGGAGTCAGAACCTTCAGTAGTTTGCAAGACCAAGCCTTGTAAGCCTTATCAAACATAATTTTAAATAAAGCTTAAAGTGAATATTATTTTCACTGTCATATGGCTTTATGAAGTTGCACCTACATCCTTTTCCTGAAAAACGTCTGTCACTTTGATTAAAAACAAAACAAAACAAAAAACCAAAAACCCAACCCAACCCAAACCCCCACTTTGTGGTTATTTAGTAATTCTAACAGCCTCTAACAATATGTCCATCAGTCCTGATAGGTTAGTTGATGTAAATTGTGGCTTGTATCATCAGGGATGTTGTTCTGCTAAACATAAAAAAAAAGCATGTCTATGATAATCTGTTTTCAGTAATAAGCATTAGAAATACTAAAGCAGTTATGAATTGTATCTCAAAGGTATTTTAATATAAAGCTGACGTATGTCTGTGTTGTTGTCAGGGTCCTTATCCACTTGAAAATGAAGTAGATCCAGACCTGATTAATGCAGGTAAAATCTTTTAAATAAATTTAATTTATGGAAAATGATTATTCATTGTTAATCTAAAAATTTTCTTTTGATTCAGTATTTGAACCCAGACGCCTTATAAATATTAAAGTATTTGTCTTCTTTTAACTGAAGGTTGGTCTTGATCCATGAAGATGTTTAATATTATAGTTAGAGAGCTTATGCTTTGATGCAGTTTAGTAGCTAATGAAGGAAACTCTCTTCCAGGCCAGGCAGTAAAGGGTCAAATCATCCTTTTCAGAAGTGAGATTGTTTTGTGAAGCCTATATGCAAATATGGATTTGTTTTCCTCCTGCTTTTCACCTTATGTCTGCTAGAAGATAGTTTTCAATGATTTATGTTTGCGACATGTTTTAAAACGTCCTGTGTAAAATGGCCTGGTTTATTCCTGGCTAGTGAGTTGGCAGGAGTGCAACTTATTTGCATTTGGAGAGGGATCAGTAGGTAGCCGGGACAGGGGTAAAGAGGTCCCCAAATGAGACCTGACACACTGGAGGGCTCTGCTGCGGGAGGCTGCTTTTGCCACTTTAGGAGGGAAATGCCAGTCCTCACTTACTGTTTTTGCCCAGCTGTTTTGGGGCATTTCACCTCAGGAGCACCCGTGTGATGTAAAAACTTAAGCTTTTTATGGTTCAGTGCTTCTGTCTGATTTTGGTTTTCTTCATGGAAGGTTGAGCCTGTGTCCATTTTCTGTTTCCACGTAAGATTACACCTATATATTGTTTTGTGACAAACAGAAGTAGGTCTTGGCACCCTATAATTCTCATTGATGTTAATTGTATAGGTTATAGACTCATAGCTGACATTTTAGAGTTGTGTTTTTCATAGGGAAAACCTATGCATTTTATATTTCTTATTTATGTATACATATACATACACATATATGTATGAGTGTGTATGTAATTATCTATATAGACACTACCTTTTTCAGAGGCTGTTAGCAAGTACAATTGAACTCTGAAAAGGCAAAGGAGATAAAGCACTGACATCAAAAAAGCTTTTAATTTAATATCAGAGTGCGGTCCAGCAATTGTTGACTGACTTGAAACTTTTACTACCTGGCTTTACTAATTGATGCCATTATCATACTGCTATATTATTACCCCTATTTCAGTATTTTGCTTTAAATAAGGAGTTATTTAAGGCCATCTTCTGATGCAAAATAAGAAATTGTTAAGGAATTGAGTCCAGCATTTCATCAGTAGCAAGGTAACTGTTGTGATACATTGTATGAAGGAAAATGTCAGAGGCACATGAGAGCTGTGTTAATGGTTGAACTGAAACTGAAGTGTTTTTTTAAAAAAAAAATTGAAGGTGTCACTGGAAGGAAAAAATTATTTAGAATAAGAAAAGTACTATAAAAGGTGAAATTACATGCACACACATTAGAACTTAAGTTGTAATATGGGTGCATTAGAAATTAACATGTTAACAGAGTGATGATGGAAAAATTATCCAAGAACTTGATAGATACTCTGAAAAATTATTGTGCTTTTATATGGATCTCAAGATGATCTTGAATTGTTACTTATAGCGATAAATATGTTCGAAGAGATAATCTTGCAGGGATGAAGCTAACATAAGATGTCAAAATGCAACATGGAAATCAGGTTATTCTTGTATTGGTAACTCAGTGTTAAGGACCTTCACATCTTCCTCTGAAGCTGCAGTAGACAGGAGACAGGATAGTTGAACCTCAGCTCTGCCACCAAAATTATTATTGTTATCATTGCTGAAACATTTGGAAGCTGCTAAATCCCACTGACACTTAGTTGGATGAAGACCATTCTAGGTGCTTTCCAGCCAAATTTATAAATCTGTGTGAAGAAAACAGAAGCTAAATGGCAAAGGAATAGGATTTAATTCTGTTCACATTTGTTGATGGGCATGGTCCAGTGTCAGCCCCCAAAGTCCACATTTTCAAAATATACTTCTGGTTTGGGCTTTTGCCCAATTTTTATCTGCCAATGTAATTGTATATCTCTGAAATATGTATGTGTTTTTTGTTTATCCCATTTTCTCAATGTCTGACATGAAGTTTATCTTCACTGTAATTGAAAGGTAGACTTCTGTCTTACAGCATAAATAGTTAGAAGTACCAACTTCCTGAGAGCATTTTCAAGAAGTGGGTAATACAGTACTCTCGTTACAGCATTCTGTGGTCCTCAGCCTGTGTCTCTTTCTTAGCTTGTCACTTTATCCCAGGGTTCTTGCTCCATGTTGCTGCTTGCAGGCTGTATTGTCTCTCCCACTGCCTTGGGTGGGTGCTTAGCAGGCAAAGACAATTCATGCCGTCTCAGCAGATCTGAATGTGAGCATGGTGAATTCTTGTGATCTGACTGCAAGACTATGTGTATGACCGTAATTCAGTACTATTTTGTGTGTCAGAATTTAATTTCCATACAATGTCTTCACATATACTATACATCAAGTGAATTGACTAAATTACAGCAGGTAACTTAGGTCTCTATTTTAACTTTCCTACAGTGTTTCCTTCCCTTTTCCTGTCCTCCTAGTTAATCTCATTGTCTCTTTTTTCCTGTTTTATGGAAACTGTTTAATGATGTCTCATTCCTCTTCCCCATTGTTGTTACACTAACTTTTTCTTCACAATATCATCTGGTGCTGAAATATTCTGTGGTTTTTTTTTCTCTCAAATTTCCCATGCTTGGTTTATAATTTCACCTTAGGCTGTGTTTCTTATGTCTTTCCAGAGGCACTATGTACACATGTTCGTTGCTTAGACTGATTCAAAGTGCAGGCAGGAGAGGAAAAAAAGGCCTCTGGACAGAGTCAAAATAAAACACTTCCATGTGTGCTCCATTGCTTGACCCAAGCACCGTGCAGAGAACAGTACAGCACACAGAAGCATATTTTCTTGTGTACTTGAACAAAGCAAGAATAGACTACATCTGTAATTTATTTTTCTGTATTCTACATCGTTATGACTCTAGACTGTTCAGTCTGGTGTGCTCACTCTTCCTTTCAACCTCCCTCTCTCCTG